>NW_025422887.1:0-10000 GCF_020497125.1 Mauremys mutica
TTCTGGTACGCTTGTCTCAGCTCCTTAAGTTTCAGCACTGTGTTGAGTCCCTGTTGTGGCCTCTGTCCATCATAGTTTTGGAGATGTTTTCAAATGTTTTGGCATTTTGTCTTTTGGAACAGAGTTCTGATAGAATAGATTCAGCTCCCCATACAGAGATCAGCTTCAGTATCTCCCCTACGGTCCATGCTGGAGCTCTCTTTTGATTCTGGGACTTCATGTTCACCTGTGCTGATCAGCGCTCCATGCTGGGCAAACAGGAAATGAAATTCAAAAGTTCGCAGGGCTTTTCCTGTCAACATGGTCAGTGCATCCGAGTTCAGATTGCTGTCCAGAGCGGTCACAATGGGGCACTGTGGGATAGCGGCCGGATGCCAATACCGTCAAATTGTGGCCACACTAACCCTAATGCGACATGGCAATACTGATTTCAGCGCTACTCCCCTCATCGGGGAGGAGTACAGATACCGGTATTAAGAGCCCTTTATATTGATATAAAGGGCTTCGTTGTGTGGATGGGTGCAGGGTTAATGTGATTTAACACTGCTAAATTCAATATAAACTCATAGTGTTGACCTGAGGCTAGTCATCTAGTGGAACAAGCTTCGCAAGGGACCTGGTTAATTCCCCATCACTGCCCTGTGTAAATCAAGACCGTAGCTCTTGCTGCAAGACACGTGGTGTGTGGGTGTCCCTGTTCCCCCTTCAGAACCTCTGGTACATGGTGCTTCCCTCCTCCCAGTTCAAGATCCCTATCATGAGGGTGCTCCCATCCAGGATCTCTGGTGGGTGTCTCTGTCCCCCACCCCATGAACTAGCTCCAGTGTGGGGTTTCCCCTGCCTGCCCTCATCTGGGATCTGTGGGTGTCTCTGTTCCCCTTTTCAAGATCCGTGTTGCTTGGGTGCGTCCCTCCCCCCAAGTCAGAATCCCCAGCATGTGGGTGCTCCCATCCCCCCCTCCAGGCTCTGCGGGGGGTGTCTGTATAAAAAGAGACTGTGTCTCACTGTCTCGCCCAGGCTACGCTGCAGGGGCTATTCACAGGCACGGCCCCACTACTGATCAGCACAGGAGTTTTGACCTGCTCCGTTTCTGAGCTGGGCTGGTTCACCCCTCTTTAGGTAACCTGGGGACCCCAAGCTTCCCCGGGATCACCATATTGATGTCGAGCTTAGTGTGGACACCCAATCGGCACAGCCCCCTGACCAGGCCAGAGAGAGCAGCAAGTTTCCTGTATTATTTCCTGCTCTTGTTTTCTTCACTAGTTTCTCCTCTGCACCAAGTTGCTCTTTTGCTTTGTGAGCTTGGCTAGCTCAGTTTGCAGAGCCTCAGACTTTTAATCTGAGGGTCCAGGGTTCAAGTCCCTGGTCAGGTGATAAACTACTCACCAAGATCTTAAACTGTCTTTCTCATGTCCTCTTGGATGTTACTTTTTCTCTTCAGGATTTTCCCTTTCCTCAGAAGGGCCTTTTTGTGTGGGGGTTTGAAGGGGCAACTTCCTGACAGCCCCTCTGTCCTTGCAGCCTGGAGGAATAAAGGCCTCTGGGCATAGAGCATGTTCCTTCCCTGCACACACACACACACACACACACACACACACAAACACACAGAATATCCCTAAGGAATTAGAATCACCTGCTGCCTTCACCTGTCCTGCTGGATCCCCAAATGAAGATGCTCTTCAGCCTAAACCCATGTCCCCTCTTTTCCCAGTGCCCCTCAGACCCAACCCTCAGTCCCTCCTATGCTCACTGCTCCTCACTCCCACCCAGAGCCTGCTCCTCTTCACCCTTCTCCTCTGTCCCAACCCATAGCCCCCTCCTATTCCCAGTGCCCCTCAATCCCAACCCACAGCTCCCTCCTTCCCTCCAGCAGCAGGTGCTTCAGACCCCCTCAGGAAGATTTTCTTGCAAGGTTTCGTGTGTGAGTCTGCATGTGGATTTTACAGTATGTTGGAAATAGGTTGGGTTGCTTGCCGAAATGATCACTTTTGGCTGGTGTTTGATTTTCAGTATCCATGTTATAGGGGCAGGAGAAATAAAGCGTTGTTATCCTTGTGTGAATCAAGGGCAGCACAACTGTGCTTGGCAGACCCCGATTGAGGGACTCAATTCAATAGCACTTGCTAGGCAGGGGACATGGGTAAATTTGCACTGTAGACATCTCAGCTCAAGGTCAATATTGGGCTCTGGGAGCCTTCAAGGTTGGGAGGGAGTTTAGCACGCAAACAAGGTAAAATGGCAGTGGAGTATTACCCTGGACTCAATGGCATTTCTCCATTGGTCTGTCTGCTTTGGGGCAGGGACAATAACGCGTCCTGCTGCTTTTGTTATTTCAAAGGGCGGTTTAGGATTTTCATTCTCACACATGGTGCATGAAGCAGGACTCAACCCTCCGTGCAAACTAAATGAGCTGCTCACAGATTCTAACAGGCACAATGAGCCATTTGGTGTGAGAGCCCAGACCTGCCCCTGTCCCAGAGGGAGGGGAGTCATCTGTGACAGGCTGGACCACTGACCTATCAGCTCTTAACTCTCAAACTTTCAGTAATTCTGTTATCAGTGCCTGTGAGTATAATTTAAACAGCCATACTAGGCTGGACCAAAAGCCCATCTACCTCTGTGTTTTATCCTCTGACAGAAGCAAATACCAGGTACCCCCAGAGTTAGTCAACAAGGCACCACTGAGAGTTGAATCGAGGATCTTCTGTTTACAAGACAGGGGCTTTAGCCAGCTAAACCATGGTGCCTGCCTGTGGCTAAAACACAGTGTCTTCCCACACCTGAGTCCCTGCTATCCCCACTGGGGCCTGAAAAGCTTTGCTTGTGTTGGATTCTGCAAAGCAGAGGAGCAGGTGACATTTTCCTTGCAAGCTGTGTGTGTGTTTATGAATCTTTGGCCAGATCTGCACTACAAAGTTATTGCTCAGCTGTGTGAAAAACACACAACACTCCCTCGGTCAGCAGCTTTTGGCTGGTGCACACACTGCAATGCCAAGTCTGGTGACAAAACTTCCCTGTTTTGGTGACAAAATAAAACCACCTCGACGAGAGGCCTAGAGCTTTGTGCAGCAAACTTAAAGTGACAAATTGTCAGTGTAAATGCTGCTGGTCATTATATCACCATAACTGGTCTCCACCAGTATCCCACCATGAACTCACCTACCCTGCATTCCTGCTACAGAGCCATGGGCCCCTCCCCTTTTATAGCTCCAGAAAGTTCTGACAGCTGAGCCACTAGCTACACCGGGATTAGGTTGATATAACTGCATTGCCAGCCTAAGTAATGTAATTACACCAACCTAATTTCGTAGTGTAGACCTGTCCAAAGAATCACACATACACACCTTGGGAGCAAAACTTCACCTGCTCCTCTGCTTTACAGAATCCAAACACGAGCAAAGCTTGTCAGGGCCCAGTGGGGATTGGCAGAGAGTCAGGTGTGGGCAGGCATGATCCTTTAAGTAACAGCAGGTACCATGGCTTAGCTGGTTAAAACCCTTGTTTTGTAAACAGGAGATCCTGGGTTCAACTCCTAGTGGTGCTTTGGGGAGTGGCTTTTGGGGCACCTGGTGTTGGCTACTGTCAGAAGACAAGATTCAGAGCTAGATGGACCTTTGATCTAGCCCAGGGTGGCTGTTTTTATGGTTTAAATTACACTCACAGGCACTGATAATAGAGTTACTGACAGTTTGCGTGTTAAGAGCTGGTAGGTCAGTGGTCCCGTCCCCTCAATGCAGTTTCACCATTTCCACTCGCTAAACTCCCTCCCACCCTTCTGGGCTCCTAGAGCAGGGACTGAGCCTGAGCCCAGACACGGACACTGCAACTTTACTCCAGACCAAGCTGCAGGATCCTGATTAATGTGACACGGGCCAGCCGAGGGTGTTTCATTGCACTGGAGACGTAGCCTAACGTTATGTCTACACTGTGATTAACACACCCAGGGCACATGTCCCAAAGCCTGGCTCAGCTGACTCAGGGTAATGGGGCTCGGGCTGCAAGACTATAAAATTACAGTGCAGACAAATGGGCTTGAGCCCAACCTCTGAGACCCCATGAGGGGCGAGGGTTTCTGAACCCAGGCTTCAGCGTGAACACAAATATCTGCACCACAGTTTTTAGCCCCTCAGCTTTACGTCCAGGAGCCCAAGTCAGATGACCCAGGCCAGCCCTGCTGCCATCTTTATCCCAGGAGAGATGGACTCTAAGGGTACGTCTCCATTGCAATGGAAGCCCAGGTGTGGCACGCTGTGCTCAGAGCAGCACCTGGAAGCCCCATATTCACCGATCTCATATAATGATGACATCGTTTGTACAAAGTCTGCCTGGTGAGGTATCATTTCAAACCTCTTGATCTGTTGAACATTAATATCATGTTGGCTTGTGTGTGCTCACATTGGTTATGAAGTTTTGCTCTTTGTGCGTTACTGGGATATGTTACGGGTTGGGAAATGCCCCCCACCAGCCTTTCAGGTGTGACAAGGGAGGAGCCAGACTCACTGCTGGCCCATTGAAGGGCTCCACACTCCCAAGGACTATCCCAGGAACCGTGTACAATGCAGGCTTCTCTGAGATAGCACGGAGACAGTGGACACTGCTTGACTCACATCATAGCAAAGGAGCTTCCTAGCAAGTTGGCAGAAACTATGAAAGAGGGGAAGAGACATCATGACTTGGCCTCTCTCCCCCACAACTCAGCAGCTGGAAACACACCTGGAGGACAAAGACTGAACTGAACTGATTCAGAAACCAGAAGAGAATAATAACAATAATACTTTCAAACCAAAGTCCCCAACCAGACTAGTATTGGTTTTTCAGCAGAAAATTTTCAGTTTGGGGAATTTTGTTTTCTCAGTCAGACCTTGCCAAGGGAAGCAGGGAGAAAATGTTTGAGTTGCCTCCTTCAGAACAGCTTGGCCTAGACACTAGCTCTGGTTCACTGCTCTGGCCTTGCTCGGATTGAGGGTATTTTAATAATTTGGGCAGGTCCCAGGATGTTTGGGGGAGATGATGAGGATGTTACCTTTTGAGATAAAAACTAAGAAATGCAGCACTAGAGAATTTTTTTTTTTTAAGAAATCTGGGATTTAGACCTTTTATTTAAACCAAGGGAGTTTCGAGTTGGTTTTTGTTTGCAAGAAGCAACATTCTTTGATCTGTCATTGTACCAAAGGTGGATAGGGCTGTCTATAAATGAGAGGTGAAGATTAAATGCACCTGATGAGGATGGGATTCAAACCCATGCATGCAGAGCACAATGGATTAGCAATCCATCACCTTAGCCACTCAGCCATCAAAATAAGAGACAAGAGGAGAAATCTAAGGGCAGCAGAGATGGAGACACTATGGAGTTTTTAAATACTAAGCAGAAGCAGGGGCTGAATGAGCTCCCCCTTCACATCTACTCTGCCTAGCTATGCAGCATGATGAGGCCGCTTTCCCAAAATGACCAGTTTTGGCTGGTGGTGGGTTACAAATCACTTTAGGATTGAGTGGAATGAAATGTTATTATCCTTCCTGTATGAGTGAAGGGCAGTAGAACATACCTAGTCCGTCCTGATGGAGCGGTAGGTGGGGGAGGAATAGCTTTTATTGGACTGCATAGATGTGACTGAGAACGTCATCCTAAAACAGTGATTCCCCAAACATTTCACACTGTGCCCTCTTATCCATGGCTGTGAACTCTCTGAAGCTGCGGTCAAGAACCGAGGCTGGGAGTGGGGCTGTTGCTTGCTGGGGAGAGGGGTGCAGACAGGGATAAGGGGGTCGAGGCCGAGCTGGGAGCCAGAGCCCCAGGCTGAGAGTGGGGTTAGGGAAGAGCTGGGACAGAGTGGGGCTGAGTGCTGCTCCCTCCATGGGGGCTGGCTCACACCCTGATGTGCCCCCATGAATGTTCCTCTGTGTCCCCCTAGGAGTCATGCCCCACATTTTGGGGATCACTGAACCCTACTCGCTAATCAGGGGCTAGTGACGCCAAAGCCCAGGGAAAGGGAGAACAAGTGCGGGGGCCCAGCACTGGAGCCATGTGAAGGGGCTGCAGGAGAGGGGCAATGGCTGGTGGCCCAGGGAGTTAAGGGCAAAGGGGGCACAGGAGGGGGCAGGAGTTAGGGGTGAAGGAGGCGCAAGGGTTGGGAGTGCAGGAGCTAGCGGTAAAGGGGGAGTGGGGACCGTCCAGGGGCAATGGGGAAGTACCAAAGTACAAGCTTTGCCAAGGTACCATTTTCCCTAATGCTGGTCTGAGCAAACCATTGGAAATGACCCTTCAGTGAGACCAGAACCATAGTGCAGAAAAGCCCCTTTGGTAAGTGGTGGTGGCTGAGAGCTTAGGGTGATGGGTTAGCAAGCAATGGGCGTCTTTCTGTGGAGGTTTGATTCTTGCCTGCTAGGCAAGGCTGGTGTGTGGTGTCTCCATGGCTGTACTTTCAGTGTCTAATCACCCACAGTGCCACAGGGAGCCAAGTCTAGACATATTCAGAGGCTCTATGCCAGGGTTTCTCAAACTTCCTTTCACTGAAACCCCTTTCTGCCAAAAAAAAAACAACCTTACTACATGGCCCTGGAAAGAGGGACCAAGCCCATCCACACTGAGCAGAGGCAGAGGTGACAAAGCCTGAGCCCTGCCCCAGTTAGGGGAGGGCAAAACCAGAGCTTGAGGGATTCAGCCCTGGATCGTGGGGCTCAGACATTTGGCTTCAGCCCCAGGCCCCAACAAGTCTAATGCCAGCCCTGGCAACCCCATTAAAACAGGGTCACATCCCACTTTGGGGTCCTAACTCACAGTTTGAGAACCACTGCTCTATGCTGATGGGAGAGAGTTTTCCTGTGGGTGCAGTTAATCCACTTCCCAAGAGATGGCAGCTATGTCAGTGGGAGAAGCTATATCGGTGGGTGCGCAAGCTGTGGTGTTTACCACATTTAAGAAGTTTAATCAAACCCCATTTTTAAAACCAACTGTAGTCTGGGAATGGCAAAGGACCTCGATGAAGCAGGGTCTGTTCTTCAAAGTCCCGGAGATCATAAGTCCATACTCCTTTGGTCATGGGGGTATAGCTCAGTGGAAGAATGCTTGATGGCAGATCAAGTGGTCCTTGATTCAAGCTCCAGTGTTCTCTTATAACCTTCTTTCTTTTTTTTTTAAAAAGGAAAACATTTTCATTTCCATTCTCCATTATGTTCAGGAGCTCCACTGTACGGGGGTGCTTGATATGAATGTAAACACTCAACATTTCACTGTCCAAATACATAAAAACTTAGCAAAGCTGTCCATCAGCTGAAATTAGTTCCAATCCTCTGTGTCAATTTATGTTTTCATCAATTAAACAAAGGTATCATATGAATGTACATTTGCAGATCCCTCTTCTCCAGGAGCTGTGCTGTGCAGAAGAACAAGAGCCACATCCAGCTGCAGTTCAGCAATCTGATGACCAAAGAGCCACCAAATGTTCTGAGGGCTGGAGAAAAATGCCTTCTAGTGAGCTATTGAACAAGCTCAACCTGTTTAGCTTATCAAAAGAAGATTGAAAGGTGACTTCATTGAAGTGTTGAAGTGCCTTAATGGAGAGAAAGGATTGGGTATTAAAGGGCTCTTGAATCGAGCAGAGAAAGGCCTAACAAGACCCAGTGGCTGGAAGGTGAAAAAAGACAAATTCATGTTACAAATAAGATGCAAATATTCAACAGCGAGGATAATTCACCACAGGAACAAGCTACCAAGGAAAGTGGTGGATTCACCATCTCCTGATGTCATTTAATGAAGACTAGATGCCTTTCTGGAATGTGTTTGCCCCAAAAGTAGCTCTTGTGTCATACAGGAGGCCTGTGATATGCAGGAGGTCAGATTAGATGCTCTAATGGTCTCTTCTGGCCATAAAGTTGACTAATTTCTGAAAAACTGAGTGTAGCATTGGGAGCAGCATCTCATGTTTTCCTGTCTAGCCGGCTTGCTTCCTAGAACGAACGCTCCTTGAGTGGGGTGATCCACAGGGAGTAGCTCAAACCTTCAAAGTGCCTGGGCAGGGGCAGGACATTAGCACAGCAAGGGAGGGGTGTGGCAGTGACATCACAAAGCCTTTTGCAGGACCTCAGACTATTGGTCCAAGGTGGTGGAGAGGTGGTGACCTCACAGAGAGATGCTGACATCAGGCAGGCAGGACAGGGGCGAGGGGCCAGGGAAACCTCAGAGACCCCTGTGGCTTTGCTTCAGCAAGTCTCCTTCTCCAGATCTCTCTCTGAAGACAGAGTATTCGGGTTCACGGACGTGAGTGCCAGGAGGAACCTCTTTCAAGTTTTCTCCTTCCCTTTTCCTGATTTTACTAGAAAACAGCAGTCCCTGTTTAGAAGGTAAGAGCCTCCTTGAGGTTTGAAACCTGTTCAGTCTGATCCATCTGGTGACAGTTGAATTTTAGACATGGAAAACACAAGCTTAAGGAGGCAGAATTTTATTCTGCACCGGAGATTTTGTCCATTAGAACCACTGGGACATTAGGGTTTGTCCTTTTTGTTTCACCTTTTCCTCCGTCCATCCCTCCCTCCCTCCTTTCTCTTTGTCTCTTGCTTCTTTTGTCCTTTCTCCTGTTCCCCTCCCAACACCAGGAGGGGTGTGTGTGTGTTTGTGTGTGTGTTGCGGGGGAGTGCTCTGCAGCTTCCACTGTGGGAGGTCCACCCAAAAATGTGGGGTTGAAATAGTGCTCGGGCAGTGATCCCCACCGGTGACCTGGGCCATCCTTTGGGCTCTCTGGTGAGAACCCTCAGCCTCCCGTCTTCAGTCTCTACCCTGATTGGCTGAGCAGGGGGTTATTGACAGGGAGGAGACTCAGGTCCTTGTTGTTCTCTTTGAAGACCAAGTAAATAAGTCATAACCAGTCATATGTTTGATGAATTTTGCTGCTTCGCTGCATTAATGGTCTCTGAGCAGTTGATGATTCTCTCTAACATTGCAGTTCTCCTCAAATACTTGCTGAATAATTACTGTGCACTGTTGTTGGTCTGGAGCTCATCTGACCAACAACAGGTCATTCAATGTCTGAAATTCAAGATCTGAGGGTTAATTTGAAAATCAGGGCTCTTAGGTCCTATTCCCAACTCTGCCACTGGCTGGCTGTGTGACCTAAGACAAGTCAATTCTCCTTTCTCAGCCTTAGCTTCTCCGTCTTTCAAGTAGGGATAATGATGATCCGCTCCTACCTACCTCACGGTGGGTGGAGGATGGGGATCCATTGGAGAGTGTCACGAGGAGTATCAGAGGGGTAGCCGTGTTAGTCTGGATCTGTAAAAGCAGCAAAGAGTCCTGTGGCACCTTATAGACTAACAGACGTATTGGAGCATGAGCTACTGCACATGGCTAAGCAAAGAGAACAAACCCCAAATCCCCCCTGTGCTTTGGGAGCCAGGTTTGCGGTGGGAATTCTGTAGTTAAGATGACTTGACACCTGGGCATTGGGATTATTTACCAGTTTCTCTGTCATTGGGGCAGTTTTTTGCTCACAGCTGTGATGGCCAAGTGGTTAAGACATTGGAGTTGAAATCCAATAGGGTTCCCCTGCGCAGGTTCAAATCCTGCTCACAGCGAGGTCTGTGTTTTTGCCAGTCCCTAACCCGGGCAATACCTCTGTGCAACCCCCTGAGACACTCTCAGTTCTCTCCCCGCCCCAAGTAAATCCTGTTCTGCTCCTTCCATAGAGATGCCTGGGACACCCCCTCACACTGTGTCCCTGAGGGGTCAGGCAAACTCTCAGCGCCTGAAGCCTCTGCCACTCACCTAGTGCCCCATAGACCAGCCATAGCCCTGGGTCTGCTCCTCTCTGTAGAGTGTGAAAGGAGCTGAGTCAGCGACTCCATGGGAGCTACGGGGCTGCAGAACCAACAGAGAAAAAATAGGTGCTCAGCGCCCACTGGCAGCCAGCTCCCCACCACCCCACAACAGGCCTTGCTGACAGGCTCCTCCTCTTCCCCTTCAGCACCTCCCACTTGCCAGTGATCAGCTGTTCAGTGGGGTGCAGGA
>NW_025422888.1:0-32687 GCF_020497125.1 Mauremys mutica
AAAGCTAGAGATGAAAGTATTAATAGCATCATAAGAAGATGTTGTCACAGGAAATGTGTACCTCCAGTAACACACAAGATACAGTTAAGGGAAGATGCAGAAACTGTGGTATATGCTACACGAACATTTCCACAAGCCTTAAAGAGGCTAGAGGTTCACTTCTTAGTCATTGTAAAAAAAAAAATAAAGGGGGGGGGAAGGAATTGCAGCTGGGTATTGTGCTTAGGGAGCTGAACAGAACCATGAAAAGAGAACACTTTCACTTGCCCACAAGAAGTGAACTATTATCTGAGATGGCAGGTGCCAAATTCTTCAGCAAATTAGATGCATCAGCAGGATTTTATCAGATCGCGTTGGACAATGAGCGCTCCAAGATCTGCACTTTCAATACACCATTTGGCACATACTGCTTCTTAAGACTGCTTTTTGGGATAAGCTCTAGAAGTATTTATCCGGACAGCCAGTCAGTTGCTAGAGGGCTTGGCAGGCAGGAAAGCATACACTGATGACATAATAATTTGGGCAGTACTGTCACTGAACATCAGGAATGACCAAGGAGAGTTCTGGAAATTGTGAGAGCTAATAACCTTAAAATGAATTAGGCCAAATGTCAATTTCAAATAACAGAAATAACATACATGGGAAAGAGTCTGACCTCCAGGGGAATCTTGCCTGATGAATCAATGATTCAGGCAAACCCGGACATTACAAAACCTGAAGATAAAAAGGGAATTCAAAGGCTGGTACATATGTCGACTTACATCAACAAATTCATACCTACCTATACAGCTCACACAACTCACCTAAGTCATTTCCTCCATAAGGCCACTGAGTGGACATGGATGCCAGAGCATAAGAGAAAGTTCAATGACTTCCAGCACATTTGGACATCAGTTCCAGGACTGCTTTTTTTTTTGACCCATTGAAAGACAAACTTTCCACAGATACCTCGAAAGGAGGGTGGGCAGTACAGGTCTCACATGCATCTAGAACTATGATAGTTGCAGGGAAGATGTACGCAGACATTGAAAAAAAGAGAGGCGAGGTCTGGCATAGGGAGATACAAGATGTCATAATTTTTGCTATGTCTGTAGCTTCAAAGCAGAAATTGATCACAAACCACCAATTGGAAAACACAAAAAAGAGATGTGGAGAACCACCACCAATGATACAGCAACAACTTCTGAAAATACAAAAGCATGATGTGATCCTGGAGTTCCAACCTTGCTGCCATATAGTAATGGTAGACAAATTTGCTGGCACAGTCCTCAGCTAAAACCTCTCCAATGCATCATCAGTAATCTACAACCCATCCTGGACAATGACCCCTCACTTTCACAGGCCTTGGGAGGCAGGCCAGTCCTCACTCACAGACAACCCGCCAATCTTAAGCATATTCTCACCAACAACCACACACCACACCATAGTAACTCTAACTCAGGAACCAATCCATGCAAAAAACCTCGATGCCAACTCTGCTCACATATTTACACCAGTGACACCATCACAGGACCTAACCAGATCAGCCACAACATCACCGGTTCAGTCACCTGCACGTCCACCAATGTAATATACGCCATCATGTGCCAGCAATGACCCTCTGCTATGTACATTGGCCAAACTGGACAGTCCCTATGTAAAAGGATTAATGGACACAAGTCAGACATTAGGAATGGCAATATACAAAAACCTGTAGGAGAACACTTCAATCTCCCTGGGCACACAATAGCAGATTTAAAGGTAGCCATCCTGCAGCAAAAAGACTTCAGGACCAGACTCCAAAGAGAAACTGCTGAGCTTCAGTTCATCTGCAAATTTGACACCATCAGCTCAGGATTAAACAAAGACTGTGAATGGCTAGCCAACTACAAAAGCAGTTTCTCCTCCCTTGGTTTTCAGACCTCAACTGCTAGAAGAGGGCCTCATCCTCCCTGATTGAACTGACCTCATTATCTCCAGACTGATTTTGGCCTGCATATTTATACCTGCCTCTGGAAATTTCCACCACATGCGTCTGACAAAGTGGGTATTCACCCACAAAAGCTTATGTTCCAATACGTCTGTTTGTCTATAAGGTGCCACAGGACTCTCTGTTGCTTTTTATTGACCATCATAATGAACAGTCTGGTACAGGTTTGCAATACTGTAGATCAGGAAGCGGGTTTGCAATACAGTGGATTTGGGAAGATTTCTGAAGTGCCCCAACAGACTGATTGAGATGTGAAGATTGTGTTTAAGCAGCCTGAAGGGTTGTTAAGGCACTTCATGTATTTGTAATAGGTTTTTAGTTTCATTTACTAGTGTTTCAGTTTAATCAGGAAATTTAGAAAGCGATCTAAAAAAGGGAAGATGTGCTATAGAGTAAGTCCTTCAGAAAGTGTTGAGATGGTATACTTCCAGTACACTGTAGATGTAGGCTTTGGTTTCCTACGACACTTCCTGCTGGGGCAGAAAAAAGAAGCCCAGATCAGGTCAGGGCAGTTGTAAGCTGCGGCTACACAGAGTAATGGGAAGTTTTGCTACATCATTTCTGTACATAATTCCTGTTCATAATAAAAGTTTATCTTGAAAACAGTCTGTTCATCAGTATGATACTACACCAAGTACCCCGCTGAATTACTCCAGCTGGACACTGTGGAAATAATTTAGCTGGTACTGAACTTGGATTGCATGAATCTCCTTTTCTAGTGAAGTAGCATGGAAGCCCCAAATTCAGTGCATTTGGCAACGTAGAGATGACAATTGTACTTATAGTGAAGTTTTACTGTACAAAGAATGGTTTCATTACAACAGGGCTTCAATATAAATGAATATATATGAATATAAATGAATAGCTATTTGCTTATACTCATCTCTTTAACATTACATGTTCACAGAACCGTTAATGTCATTTAAACGTGATATATTTCCTTCCAATATGTAGTCAAGAACTATTGCATTCTGTTTATTATATAAAATGAAAATAGCACAGAATCAACACAACTATTCCATTGTTACAGCTGCGATGATTCAAAGGCATATTCATTTTTACTTGTTTGGAAATTATGAATTTTTAAATATATTAACTTTTAGACAAAAAAAACCCTAATAAAAAGTATTGCAACAAAGAATGATCCTTACTTTTGACAGACACTTCGAATAAATGAGAGAAAAGAGACCACAAGTAAAAAGATAGGCAAAAATGTCAAACAACAGAGCGCACAGAAAGATGTCCACAGATTACATAATAGCTCATGCAGGAGACACCTCCAGAAAGATTTGTTTCCTCTTTATACAGCAGTGTGCCAGATAATCTGTGCTCAGGCCATTTATGGACTCAATCTTGTTCATATAGATTGCCCCATTCATCATATGCTATGATAAATGCTACTTGTGTGTGAGAGAACAGGATTTGACCCCAGTAAGGGTCACCATTATTCCTGAACAGAATCTCAAGCTACACTCTCTATTCAAGAGTCACTGTGCCTTTTTAGGCACATTGTCTTTTGTGGTCAGTCATAACTATAGGTAGCCTTCGAAGGATCAGATTTTTAGTAAATGTTGGTAAACATCAATTTCAACATACACATACAAATTGACACAAAATATTTCCATAGATGATCATAGAAATTTACAGATAGACAAAGTAAGAAAAAAAAAGGCTGCTTGAGAACTTATTAGAGTTTGATGTAAGGGTATTTACTTGGTATATTTTGAGATGCGATGTTGACAATTTGTGTTCTAACTGTTATAAAATTTACCTTTTTGAATTTCAATATATTATTAAATAGTTATTGTCTGACCCTCCCATTGTCTGATATCCCCCATAATTTTCTGCAACTGAAAATTTAAATGAAAAAAAAAAAACCCGGGGGGAAAAATGCTTAAAATCTATAATTCAGCATTGCTTGGAAAATTTAAATTGATAAAAGTGGAAAAATACTTAAAAATAAACTGATATTATGTGTAAAAATTATATTAAAAAAATCAAATTCTGCCAAGCCTAACTATGGGTCTCTACATTTATCTTTCGGTGTCACACCACAACTATGAATAGCGAGATCTGGTCTACTCTCAATCCTTACACAGGAGCTGGGTGTAGGTAATGTTTTCTAGGTCAAGAGTTCTTGATAGTGGAACTCCCCACAGAACCTCACAGTAGATGTCTTTAGAATATATGAGGTCTGTTTTTTATCAGTGGTTATATTTTTCCTGCTGTTTTGGGCACTTTCTTGTTTCTTGCTTTCTTGCTTCTTGCTTTCTTGCTATTAGCTAGAAATTGAGCCTCTGTGGATGCCAGGGTTTGCCTAGAATTGATCAAAAAGTTTTGAATTTTCCAGATTTGAAGGGAAATTGTTACCGTTTTTTTCTGACAGTTTTATAGAGGTCAAAATGTTTGGAAAATGCAAAATTTCAATGAAAATGTTGCCGTCTGACTGAATTGAATTTGTTTGTTTGTATCTTTTATATTTTATTTTACTTTTCTAGTTGGAAATAGATTTTAAAATATTAAAATAAACAGAAGTGAAAGATACATTCCTGGCTAAGGGCAAGACTGGGGCTTTGTGCACCTGAGTTGCTCCATGGAGACAAAGGGGCTTCAGTTACAGCGAAGTGGAAGGGATTTAAGTGATTCTGCTTGCACAGTACTGTTGGTGTGACATTTTCACAGATTCATGGCGTTTAAAGCCAGAAGGGACCATTAGATCATTTACTCTGACTTCCTGGTACTACAGGCCTTTACATTTCACCCAGTTACCTTTGTACTGAGCCCAAAAGCTTGTGTTTGACTAAAACATAACTTGTGTTTGGCAAAAGGATGTCTTCCAGAAAGGCATCCAGTCTTGATTTGAAGACATCAACAGATAGAGAATCCATCACTTCCCTTAATAGTTTTTTCTAACGGTTTATCATGCTGACTATTAAAAATTTGTGCCTAATTTCTAATTTGAATTTGTCTGGATTAGGCTTCCAACCATTGGTTCTTATTATGTCTTTCTCTGGTAGATGAAAGAGCTCTTTTGTACCAAGTATTTTCTCCCTATGAAGGTACTTATACACTATCAAATCACCTCTCCATCTTTTTTGATATGTTAAGCAGAACGAGCTCTTCAAGTCTCTTACGGTGTGTTTTTCTCCAGCCCTAGGCTCATTGGCTCATTTCTGCGCCCTTTCCAATTTTTCAACATTGTTTTAAAATGTAGACATCAAACTCTACACAGTATTCCAGGATTGGTATAATCAATCTCAAAATCAGAGGTCAAAATATCATATAATCTTCCCTTTAATAACCCAAGGATTGCACTAGCCCTTTTTGCCCCAGTATTGCTTTGAGAGCTCATATTCAGTTGTTTGATGCCACAAGGGACCAATGTGCAATTATTTTTATGCTCATGATTTTACATGTTAGTGATCATTGTAATGTAAAGAATATTTTCAATCTGACTACCTGATATCATGTCTTTTGTCTTAGTTTATTGATATAGGTTAATTAGGGTGCCATAAGACATAGTGGATGGGACTCAGGAAAACTGGGTTTTGTTCCCAACTGTGCTACTGTCTGATCTTGGGCAAGTCACTTCTTCAGTCTGTATCTTAATTTCCCCATCTGTAAAATGGGTATAATGATACTGACCTCCTTTGTAAAGCACTTTGACATTTACATATGAGCTTAAATAATAATGTTGTTATTATTACTGAAGTAGGTTACCAGTAAGGGTGACTATCTGCTTGGAACCTAGAGATGAAAGAAAGGACCATAAACCTACAGGGAAGACCTCCTTGACCCCAGTCTTTCAGACACTTATGGGCATGCTTAACTTTTCACGTATTAAGTATCAGAGGGGTAGCCGTGTTAGTCTGGTTCTGTAGAAGCAGCAAAGAATCTTGTGGCACCTTATAGACTAACAGAAGTTTTGCAGCATGAGCTTTCGTGGGTGAATACCCACTTCTTCGGATGCAAGCAGTGGGTCTGCTTGCATCCGAAGAAGTGGGTATTCACCCACGAAAGCTCATGCTGCAAAACTTCTGTTAGTCTATAAGGTGCCACAAGATTCTTTGCTGCTTTTCACGTATTAATAGCCCTATTAACTACCCCCAGACCTCAGACAATCTCAGGGTTGATTTCAATAGGGCTACTGATGCTTAAAGTCCAATTTATAAATAAGTGCTTCCAGAATCAAGGCCTTAACTATATATTCAAAAAGAAGACATGATAAAATGGGATGAATTGTTAAAAATGAAGTTTAGTAAATAAAGTTGTATTCTATGACTTGGGCGGCTCTAGGCATTTTGCCGCCCCAAGCATGGCAGGCAGGCTGCCTTCGGCGGCTTGCCTGCGGAGGGTCTGCTGAAGCCGCGGGACCAGCGGACCCTCCACAGGCAAGCCGCAGAAGGCAGCCTGCCTGCTGCCCTCACGGCGACTGGCAGAGAGCCCCCAGTGGCTTGCCACCCCAAGCACGCGCGTGGCGTGCTGGTGCCTGGAGCCGCCCTTGTCTATGACTTTTTTTTTAAAAAGGCTCGATACAGAATTAAATTAACAGAAAAATATGAATTTGTGATTTATAAAACAAAATCTATCCTCTGCAGAGTACCCAAAGAAATGGCTTAATTCAAGGACATCCATTTCAAATCCATAAATATTTGATCAGGGTGGAACGAATTGCTTATTTTCAAATTTGCTGTTGGAAAAATTATTCTGATTTATTTTTTGCCTCAAGGCTCTTGTACAAAATAACAATATATCACATCCCTTGTGCTTAGACATTAGGTTGTCTCTGTTTTCCATAATTAGATCAGATAAAAAGGGGGATCATATTGAGGGGACCTTATCTTTTCACTACTAGCTCCCAATAAGGTAACGTGCTTTAAATAGTTAGAACATCTCATTACCCATTTTTCCATTTTAAAAGACACAATGGTAATGCTCATGTCGAGATGATAATAATAGATGGAAATATGTTTTATCATGAAGTTATTCAAAGTATCAGGCATCTTCTCAATGTAACTTTCAAAACTTCTCATATACAATATTGATGCTTTTGTTCCCCAGCAGAAGCAATCAGTTATTAAAGATGTTTTTAATTTTCTTCCCTCTTTGTTTTCTCTCCTGTTTTTTTCTTTTGCTTCCGCTTCCAAGCTGCACTGAGAATTGCTAATGAGAAGGCTAGAACTCCCTTACAAGGTTTCTCTTAGCATTTAGGAGAAGTTAAATGGAACTCTTTTTTTTCCCCCAGCATGTGATTAAATGTTCTGACTAGAAGCCTCTTACCTCCGTTGGAGCTCATTACTTATGATGCAGTGAGGGTGAGTATATCAAACCCATCATCAGTGTCATTTGTTGGGGATATTTTTTTCTTCCTCTCTCATCTTCTGAATAACATGATTGAACATATTAATGTGCTGTGGAATTTAGGCGTTCTCCTTTTGGGATTATAAAGAAGAGAATGATGATACACATGCAGCCTTAATAATCCATTCTGATCCTGGCATATTGATAAAAGAAGCCTTTTAGGAATGAATTTACAAGCTGCACGAGAGAATGGTGGAGATATAATTATAAAGCAGCCTAAGGACTTCAGAGTAATTAAGGGAGGAGCTAGCTCTTCCTAATTAAAGACTCAGTGTATCATAACCATGGTGTTGTTTGTGTACAGCTTAGCCTTTGCATCAAGTGAACAATTAGAAAGAGTATGTGTTAGGGAGTAAATTATTATTTTTTTTGAACATCAATTCATGTTTGTACAATGCTTTGAAAATGCAATGCACCATGTAAGTGCTAAGTATTATGCTTGCTATTAGATGACAACAGACAGGTTTTTTCCCCCAGTGATATGGCATTATTGAAAAGAAAAGGCATGGTGGGGATTATGGGAGGATTCAACAATTAAGACCTGAACAAAGCTAAAAAATAATGCCAATTGTCCAGGGGTCATTGTAAAAGCTGCAGTATAATTAAGGGACCTAGAAAAATTGGCCTAGATTCTCCATTCCACTACAGTCAGACTATGCTGATAATGCTGCTTGCTTGTGAAGATGGCACAGAATTTCAGCCTTGCTCTTCGTAGTTTCCAAGTCTCTCCCTGCTCTTGGGGGGGTTCAAAGTCTCATGCCAGAAAATCAAGGTCCTGAATTTTGGAGCTGGGTCACCAGAACATGCCCAATGCAGGTGGAGTCGAGCACTGTGGAGAGTGTTGATGAGTTCGTCTACCTCGGTTGCAAGCAGAGTTCACGTGGTCAGAGCAAATTAGTACTCTGCTGATGAATAGTTCTTTCTGCCTCCTGTATAAAGTTCATGTCTCACCAAAAACATATTGGCGACAAAATTCAGTATCTATCAAACCTGTGTACTGCTCATACTGCTATCTGGGTCAGAAACTTGGACCTTCCTACAGGGAGACTTGGAGCAGCTAGAGACATTCCGTATGTGCTGTCAGCACCAAATCTTGAGCATAGTCTCTGTGCGAAATGCTATAATCTTGCAGATATCTGGTCTTCCTCCAGTCACTCACTACGTTCAAAAGTAGTGTTGAATGTCCTTTGGCCATGTCACTGGGATAGACAAACCACCCCAATGCATCGTGCTCTCAAACTCTCCAGAGATGTGTGAAGGGGAGGGGTAAATGCCTTGACTCTATTTGGCATCACCTGCAGAAAGTTCCAGAAATTTGTGGATTCACAGGATTGACTAGATCTGGGGACTTCACTTTAAAATGTGTGGTAGGATGCCATCAAGCCTGGTCACTCTGGCTGGTGCAAAAGTCATCAGTAGACTATGTATGTTTGATGATGACACCAGTGTAATGCAGAGGAGAATGAGGTCCAATTTATTAATTTCTTCATATCAATCTCTGCTTGGTTGGGAAGATTAGAAAACAAATTAACAATGAATAATAAAGGTGGCCCAGTGTACAAAGATTTGCCTGGAATATACTTTTTTTATATTTTGAAAACAATCAGTTTAGTCATAAGTAAACATTTGGGGTGGAATCTTGGGACAAAACTGCCATTGATTTCAGTAGAGTCAGGATTTCACTTTTATGGCATTTCCATCACTTACAAATGGCTTTGTTTATTTATTTAAACACTTGAGAGAAATGTAGAGACTCAAAGGACGTACAGCACGCCCTGCACCCATGCGGAACAGGAGAAGGGCACAGATCTGAACATTCTGAGGATGTTTGGCTCTGGTTTGACTGCTCGTGCTCGGGCCCATCTTTATTTCAGACATGATGCTGGACCCAATATACCACAATTACCCTTGCCGTTGACATCCATAGGCTGGCTCACTGCAATGCACTGCATTTAGGGCTACATTTGAAGACCACTTGGAAGCTTCAGCGACAGTCGAGTGTGGCTCCTCTCTGTTCTCTCCATATTTCCAACCAGACTGAATTCCGGAAATGCTGGATGTAGTTCAAGAGAGCCCATTTTTGTTAGATTTCGAGCCAAACGTTTCAGTTTTAAGTGGTTCAGACTTTGGATGTAATTCAGATGAATGTCCAGACTTTTAGGTACTTATCCAAACCACCAAACGTTCTGAGGTTTATCTGTCACTCTGGCAGGCTATAATGGCTTTGAACATAAAAAATATACATTCTCAATACTACAGTGTGTACCAAAATACTATCCGTATCAGATGGAATAATAATATTAGATATGAGAGAATGCATAATATTTCTTTTTATAAAATGAATAAAATATGCTATCTGTCAAACCAGAGGTGAGAACTGTTCCAGTAGTAGGCGTTTAATAACCTGCAGACAAAAAATATTTCAAAATGGAAAATTTAAATACCTAAAACTAAGCTGAAAATATGATAGGTCTTAAATATAAAATTTTTGACAAAAGCCTGGACATCCATAGGCCTATTTGCTTTTTGTGGGGAAAGGGAAAAGGTTGTTTGGGTAATTTAACACTTCTCCACAACTGCAGGCATTTCCTGTTTTTCTTAAACCAGAGTTTACAGTCCTTTTTTGTGTAAAAACCCATATGCTCAGCTTCATCAGATAATAAATATTGACTCCAACTTCCTTTCAATACACCTAGTAATTATACGTGGTGAGTTCTTTAGATAACTATTTCAGTGCTAAATTTCCCATATAGTCAATCTTTTTCACCTGGTTTTTGAGCTTTCTTTCATCTAACTTTTCATTTCCTGTCTCTCCTGTAAGTGACCTCATAACCTTAATGCCTTTCTTAAAAAATCCCTTTCTGCCTGTTCCTTGACCTCATCCCAAAATCACCACTCATGCCGGTATGATACAATGACTAGTAGCCATGTTCTCTCCCCTTTTCTTCCTGTTCTATTCTGGCTCTTATGGCATCAGCCTTCACTCTGGCACCTCTACTGGTGTTCTAGTGCTTTGCTACCCCTAAAGTTCAGCTTCCCTGGAGAGATGGTATGGGCTGTGTCTTTCTGTAAGGGTCTCTAGTATTGCATGAACATAAACAGCTTCCCTACATGGGATAAAGATCTTACTTTGTTTTAAATTAAATGTCCTGGGCCATCCCTTCAGCTGGTGTAAATCAGGAGTAGCTTCTTTGAACTCAGTGGAACAATGCCAATTTACACATGTTGAGGATATTGCCCCACATCTTCTGCCTGCGGTATTGTTGGCAGATCACAGAGGTGAGTAAGGTGCTGGGAGCAGGTGCTCTCCCATTGCAATCACCTAGCGACAGTACCAAGAATGACACAAGGGGAAGAGGGCGAGACCCCGAGGAGTAAGCTTGGAAGAATTAGATTTATATCAATAAGTGTCGGTAAATGTTGATTTCACTATACACACAAACTGACAAAAAATATCTCCACTGATAATAATCATCAAATTTACAGATAGGCAAAGTAGGAAAAATGCTGCTTCAGAACTTAAGAGTTTGATTTCAGGATATTAATTTCATATATTATGATGCATGATATTGACTAAGGCCACGTTTACACTTACCTGCTGGGTCGACGCGGCGAGTTCGACTGCTCGGAGTTTGAACTATCGCGTCTGATCTAGACGCGATAGTTCGAACCCCGGAAGCGCTAGTTCGAACTCCGGTACTCCACCGCGGCAGGAGGAGTTGCCGGAGTCGACCTTGGAGCCGCGGAGTTCGCTTCCGCGGCGTCTGGACGGGTAAGTAAGTCGAACTAGGGTAGTTCGAATTCAGCTACGTTATTCACGTAGCTAAATTCGCGTACCCTAGTTCGACCCCCGACCTTAGTGTAGACCAGGGCTAATTGTGTTTTAATGGTTATAAAGCTTTAACTTTTTGAATTTCAATGTCTGTCAAATAATTATTGTCTGACATGTAGCCTTGCATATATATATATCTATATGGTACAAAAAGTATTGTTTAAGGCAGAGATATGTGACAAATAGCGGGCCCAAAGCCTGTAAGATAGGTTGCTTAGCATAATTAAGGCCTAGCTTGACGTGAGTAGCTTGATATAAGGAACTAACCGGTGAGTGACAGCAAGTTCCAAGATTAAGCCCAGTCATCAGAAAGTTGATTGGTTGGAAGTATGAAACCACAAACAAATGTTCTTGGTATTTTAGGATAAGTTTAGTGAATAAGTATAATTAAAACAGAAATATGGTAGTTAAATGACATAAATGCTATTAAGTTGGATGTAAATGGTTAGTTATACTATAGGAACTGAGCGATGTCAATAGAAGTGGGGTGTGGAAGTTCAGATAAGGAAAAAGGGGCTGAAACCCTCATGAATATATATAAGATACAGGGGGCGTCTGTATATGAAATATGTCACCCAGCTTGTGTGACCTGCAAGGATGATGATCACCTATTAACATTTGAGACTTCATCACCCTCCTGCTTCAGAGTTCTACTAAGGCATGATGTGAGTAATGCAAGAGCTGGACATTCGGTGTTATCACTCTCCTTTGCTATATTACAGTATATATGATTTTGTTTGTCTTGTTAATAAAATGCAAAATTATAGTTAACTTTAATTTAGTGGTCTTGTTCAATAAAATTGCTAGTCAGAGTAAAAATATTGAATTTTTTCTTGTGTACACCTTGGGGTCCTCATTCTAATGACAACCTCAGCACTGTGGCTGATCTGGGGTGCTGAACCCTCTCAGATTACTGCATGCTAAATTAAAGTTAATTTTAAAACTACAGATTAGGCTACAGACCCCCCACCCCCATTGTCTGCCTACCTCCCCCATAATTTCCCACAACTGTGAATATTTAAATACATAAAAATTGGGGGGTGGGGGTGAAACTGCTTTAAACTCATACATTTGCACAGCTGTGTGTTGTCAGTAAGGTGCATGTGTGCTCTCTCCTTATGCTATCCCAGCCTTGTGCAGACAGCTGGTTCAGCAGATCTCTATAGTACTATCCAGAAAGAAGGACCATAGGCATGGTGTGGTGACAAAGGCACTCGGCCAGGTTTATTGCCATCAAGGCACACTCCCAGAATCCTGGCTCTGTGGTTACAGGTATGCTTTCACATGAGTGCCCTGTGGCAAGGAGCAGCTCAGTCAACAGCAGGAGTTTCTGCTGTCCCCAAGGCCACTCAAAGGGTTAAGGCAAGGCACTCCAATATTTATAGACTGAGACAAACAACTCTTGTTTCATGACATCTGCTTGTTATCTCCCCTTGTATCATGCTCCAGGTGTCTTGGGCACAACATCCGTATTCATTACTTCTAGCAGAGCCACTTATCTGGTATTAAAACTGGATGTCCCTGGGCTAATCTTTTGGAGTGTGTTCTCACACATACCCAGTTGCTTCTTAGGAGTGCCTGTGTTTTAGCCGCACTAACAATACTTTTGCCAAGGTCATATAGTGAACTTGTAAACATCTTCTTTAATACAGGACCTAACTTTGGTTCACATCTCTGGTTGAGACCTCAGGTCTTACACCAGGCCCAGTGCTCCAGGCTCTCTCTTTCTCCTACACTGCTAAGATTTAAATCAAAACAAATAAAAAAATCTTACATATAAACATCGACATTATCCTTCACAATTGTAAAAAACAATAAAAATTGAATTCTGTCAAACCTACCTAGAAGTCATGAGGGTTGTGACAAAAGTGCATCCTCTGGTTGGGACTCCCAAATTCTGCTGCCCACTGTTGCCAGGGCCACAGAGCCACTTCTAGCCCTTCCCTGCAATGGAGACAATAGAAAGGAGCAGGAAACAGCCAATGCTTCCATTGCTAGTATCAGAGCGGAGAGCTGATCCAAAGTCCACTGAAGTCAGTGGATCAGGCCCTAACTGCACACACAGGCACCATGATTACTGTGACTCGGATCCCAGTGCTATCATGAAAGCAGATGTAGTCTTTTTATTATTGCCAATAACGGTCTGAGTTATGGACACAACGTTTGACTTCGGTTTTTATTGGCTTCTTGGGTTGGTTTAAGCCAAATCCTTGGAGCTATTGAACACAAACTGCCATCTGTATTTCCTATAGAATATGCTGATCATGGTGCAATTTCTTTTTTACCTTATTACTGTGGCCTGGGAGTAACGCTAAGTATTTGCAGAACAAAAACAGTCTACCCTCCACACCCCAAAATATAAAATTGTGGAACAAAGATGTCCCCACTGCAAGTGAGTTCTTGCCAATAGTACTCCATCTGAAATCAGAATGCGGATTCTAAAATAACTTTGGGGTTTTTAAAAAAAATCATTTTTAGCTCTTTTAAGTACATTTATGAGGTGCCAAATATTTTCACCATGATCTAAGAACCATGGGAGAAGCAATAACCAATTCTTATTCAAATCCTCACTTTACTAAATACCTTTAAAAGAATATTTTAACGGCATATTTAAGCCCTGAAATAAACACAGCCTTATTTCTCTTTAACCACGCTGCAATCTCTGGTGTTGATTGTCACTGTAATGATACACCAGGCCCTGGGCCATCCCTGCACATCAGTCATGGTGCATTCTTTTGAAGACATCAGTCACGAGACATTAACTTCTTAAGAAACACACACACACACACACACCTACCTCAAACTTCACAGGCTTCATAGCAGATGTATGAACAAAGGAGAGTAACAACTGGATACATTAGGAGAAAAGACATATGAATAAGGATCTGCACAGATCTGCTTCTGCCATTCTCTCATCTCTTGTGTCTTTCTTCTGCTTTCTACACCCTACCCTGTCCTATCTCCTGAATGCGCCTTTTGGGCATGATCCTGAAAGGCACCAAGCACCTATAATCCCATAGGGTTGATCTGAAGGCAATCAGCACCTTGGAAGGAGCGCTGAGGCTGTAATCATGGCAGATGTGGAGCAACTGCAGTTCCCAGTGGGTTCAGTACTAGCAGGGTGCTGAACATCCTCAGCAGCTATTGACTTTAGTGAGAGCAGCATAGACTCAGAACCTTTTGGGATCAGACTCTTAGGGTATGTCTACACTGCGATAAAACACCCTCAGTTAGCCTGTGTCAGTTGACTGAGGCAGAGAGTTCCAGAGCCCAGGCTCCAGACCAAGCCTACACATTTTGCTGTATACAATATGAAAGGGGTGACTTATTGAGGAAGGATTTGGAGGAGGAGAAGGTGGTGCCTTTACAAATTGTGACTGGGAACTTTTCCCACTTAGCTGGAAGTTATGTTCTGTGGTTTGGTTAAACTAGAGAGGAGATAGTTACCTACCTCAGCAATCTTCCCATACTGAAAGAGGGATATTGCAAGATCGTATTTCAGCTTTAAACTATTAAATGGCTGGTGATGTTATTACTGGGAGTAGGATCCATGTTGACTTAAACTTTCACGTTATGATGACCTATATATGAGGATGATACAGGTCCTTTATTACTGTTCATTGACAGACTTCATCAGAACATTTTTGCATCAATTTATATTATATAGTTGAAGTGGGCAAAATTACTAAGGAACACTCTGGAGTTCCACTGTTGCATCAACAAATATATTATTGCTCTTTTCCTTTGTGTGGTTGTCTCTCTCTCTCTCTCTCTCTGTGGCATTCAGAGTCTAAAACAGCCTTTTTTACTGACACAGCTTTATGAAGTGACCTCTAGTCATTCCAAAGTTGAGCTTGCAGATAAGTTTCTGTTAAGAACTGAATTTTGTATCCTCCCTAAAAAAAATCCCAAAAAGTCACAGCAGCCTGAAAATTGATAGGTGGGGTCAGGACCCAGGATTGGGTTTGTGGGAGACATTTGAGGACATTTGCTCAAGGGCTTCCTCAGATCCACCACCCCCTACAAATATTGCTCCCAACATTTCAAAATTAATTTAATATTTTTTGCCCACACTTATGGAATAAACAGAAACAGGAGCCTCAAGAAACTCAAATCTCTAGCTGTAATTGACTCTTTTAGGGAACACCAAGCAGAAGAAAAACTATTAACAAAATAGCAAAGTTTTGAATCCACCAAGTATTATGGAATGCTGTTGTGCATGTGTGAGTTTAATTACATTGCAAACCCTTTGGGATTGGGACAATCTTTTTTGTCTTGTGTTTATACAACACCTAACATGTTGAGGTCTTAGTCCATGACTGGAGCTCCTTGATGCTACTGCAATCCAAGTAATAAATAATAAGTGAGCAAATGAAGTTGCATAAGATGACATAATGTTTCCTACTGTGGTGTTATGGGCCCTTTAAGAGAGAAAGTCGGTCATTTGGGTTAGACAGAGTTGGGTGAATAGCAAAAGAAAAAATCCCCAATCATTCTGTCAGAAAAATCCACGTTCTGTCACACTCTAAATCAAATTTGTTTGACAACGTTCACATCTTTTTTCCTTCACTGTGTGAACATTTATGTGAGCTCAGCAGTGACTTGCCAGTGCACATCCTACTGGCCAGATGTGGCATTGCAGGGTTGTTTTTTTCTATATAGTCCTGCCAACCAGGTCCACTGCTGATCCACGTTTGCCTTGTGACTAGGCCCTCCAGGAAATCACCTTTGGTCTCCCCACTTTTAGAGTAAACCAAGGTTTTCACCCAATAGTCCAAGGATCTCACACTAGGTTGATGGCCCTGGTCCAGGGCCAATAGTCCTTCTGCCCTGCTGTGTTTGAGGACTTCTCATTAGTATTCCGAGGGAGGTTGTAGGGGAACCCAGTCCATCCCTCTACCCTGAGTTCCAGACCCTTGTAGCAAGTGGTTAATGTCTGTCTAGTCAGACTTCTTGCTTCTTTCCTGAGCTACTTCCTATGTTGGCTCACTTTCTCCTCAGGGGGCTCAGATTCTCGAAGTGTCTCTGCCCCAGGGTCAAGCTTCTAGTTCTAGTTTTCAAGTCAAAAAACAAAAAACCAAAACCTAAATTCACAAAAATAAAGAATGAAACCAGCTTCTGTGTCCTCCAGGATCCTCCAGCCATCTGTCCTACCACTCTGTGCTCACAGGCAACCAAAATTATTTGGCTCTCTGTTGTGCTCCTTTCTGGGAGCTGAGGATGCAAGGTCTGTCCACCTCCCCAGGCTGGGGATTTCTGAATTGAGTATCTCTGTTTTTAAAGATCTCTTCCAAGATTGTCATTCCTCACAGATACACAGGGCAGGTCTGCATGAGCCCAACATTTGTTCTTTAACAACATCTTGCCTGGTGCGGGATTTGTACACTTAATTTCAGGCAGTGAGGTTTTGTTTGTCTGCATGTTTTGCGATGGTGGCAGCTTGTATTCACATAAATTCTCATGCTTATACATGACCATGTGTTTTCGTGTGAGCATGGTGCATTCACACTTCAAGTAATCATTCTAGTATCCTAAATTCTGTTCATGAGTCTGGTAGGTGGTAAGGAGAGAAAAACAAAACATATGAAGCCATCTGAAAATGAGCAAGATGGTTAAAGGTGGATGCTGCAGGCAGCACAAAAATTTGGAGACTGGTAAAAATTTGGAGACTGGAGAGGAAACTGTGCTTATTAACACCATAGTAGGAGAACTGTTTGCCCCAAATCCTGGCTAACACCCTGACACTGAGGCAATTAATCAAACAAGATGGACAAAGACATGTGACAGTGCCAGGCAGGATTGTGTGATGACTGTGACGAGAAAATTAAAGATAGTCTTCTATAAACTACCAGTAAATTGTGTGCATGGTGCTTTGCCTTTTTCTCCCTCTCTGTCAGGAAGGAACACAGGCAGCTATACAGAATTTAATACACTTGTGCAAGAAGGAACACTAAAAGGTTGACAGTTTCCTAATATTCTCATGATTTATTCATCTCTGAGAGACTCAGAACCCCATATCTTCCTCTTGTTTATCAGTTACAGTTACCCAATGAGGGTGCAAAAACAAGACCATGTGACTTAGGGATCCAGTCACACAGCTTGAACATTGAATTGTGAATATCAAAGAGCTGCCCTGATGGGGCTTTCTGGACGGTGGGACATGGAAAGACAATACAGAGTGGGGCTGTACTATCTTTCTGCTCTTAACTTGCTATGTGATCCCACCCCAGCCCTAGCCAATTCATTTCCCGAGGCAGCCCATTGATTGCCCCTTGCCTCTGCACAGATCCCCAGCCCTTCACAGCATTCACAGGGAGAGGAGGACACTGGTGCAAAGGCTAGTCTTTACTGTCACTTCCATCTGGGAAGGATGTGATCTGTGCACGAAACAAGTCTCTTCTGCAAGCAGATCAGCAGGTCACAACTGGTTAGAGTGGCCAGATAGCAAGGCTGAAAACTCGGGACCGGGAGGAGATAATAAGGTCCTATAGATAGAAGATACAGCCCCTAACATTGGGACAGTCCCAATAAAATTGTGATGTCTGGTCACCCTACAACTGGGCCCTCATGGTATTGTCTAACCCAAACTATCACAAATCATGAATCGTTCAAAAAGAGGATGGACATTTATGAGGCTATCAAAAGTATACAGCACTATAATAATTAACAATAACATTTTGGGGAAGAGATATGTTAGGTTGATGGGCTCCCACCCACCCAGAAAGGAACCAGTGCCATGCCTGCATCCATTTCAGGCCTTTGTTTCAGAGCAGAATGCATTGTTCAAACACAAACACAAAACAAAGCAAGTCCCCTGACCAACATGGACTGCAGTCACCCGAGGTTTTCCCCTTGTCTCTCTCAGCCCCTGGAAAGAGGACACACCAGTCCCTAAAATTCCCTACTGGGTCATGCGACTGGCAGGTAGCCCTTATCCCTTTCCCTGCTGTTTTACCCTGTCACAGGATATTAAACTTTGTGC
Organism: Mauremys mutica; assembly: GCF_020497125.1. NCBI lineage: Eukaryota > Metazoa > Chordata > Testudines > Geoemydidae > Mauremys > Mauremys mutica. The sequence continues at coordinate 18,145 of NW_025422888.1, forward strand.
TTCAGGACTTAGGGCAATCAGTATAAGAAATCAGGATGCGACATTAGGAGGTGGGGGGGCCGATTACCCCACATTTGTCTATTATTGGGTTTTTGGTTCTTACACCTTCCTCAGAGGCATCTGGGGCTGATCACTGTTGGGGAGAGGTTACTAGGCTAGATGACCGCAGGTGATTACCTTTGGTTGTTCTAGGTTCCTATGAGTCCGTGCTTAATTTGTAATGAAAAAGGTGCTAGAGTTCAAGCAATTAGATTCTGGGGATCAAGTAATTTATTTTTTTTTACTTTATAACTGACGCAGCAAACCCAGAGGTGCTGGGGCTGAACCCTGGCACAAATTCAGCACTGGTCAGGCTCCAAGAAACCATGAGAAATAAGCGGTACTTTGGGGATTCTTTTTGGTTGTCTCCTGCTTTTTTGAGCTATAAGGTATCATGTTCTTCAGGCTTTGCTCAGCAACCAGGAGGGCTACAATCTTAAATGTTTTAAATGAAAACTGAGATTCTCACATAACCACATGACTCTAGGAGCTGGAGCTTTAAGTAAAACACCAAATATTAGGAGACTCACAATAAAATTAGAAGAGTTGGCAACAGTCATTTAATATGACAGACATGACTGTTTCAATGTACAAGATACAGACAATTATTTTTCTTAAACTTTGAGTGTGTATCTTTGTAGCTAATATTGATTTGAAAATATTTTTAATATTTGTCATTTTCTTGTTAGCATGAAGGAAGGCTGTGAAATCTAGTGAACGTAATTATACAGCACCTAATTTATTAACATATCTTTGTCTATAGTCTAGATCTTCAGAAATCTTCGCTCCTAGCAAAGTTCTTTTCCTTTCACACCCCGTACTCCTCATACAATAGGTTAGCACTAATGAACAATATCCTGAATTAGGGCCTGAAGCAATATGCAGAATTTACCTACATTTTAGTTTTAGATGCGTGTATAAATCTGTTCTTTGGCAGCTATGAAGGGGAAATTTGCTTCAGTGACAGCTTTTCAGATACTTCATCTGTGAAAAGCAGGAGCAAGTGATCAGAACACAAAAATCCTCAAACATTAATATTGATTCACCAATGGGGTATGAAACCACACATTTTCCAAGGAAAGTATGTATTGTACAGTATAACTACTTCTAAAATTACCATGCTTTGGCCCATAGATGCTGACTTTTGTTTTTGCCGGTGGGCACTTTTGAAGAGGCATGTGTGTGTGTTTGGGGGAGGGGGCACTCTGTCCATTTTGGTGGGAGACTATTTTCAGCATATTTATACACTTCTTTCATATTCTAGTTATTGAATATGTGTCTATCATTGATTGGTATCTTTACTACTTTTATAATGATCCAATTGTTATGAACCACATAATTACATTCTCCTGAATTACAGTATATTAAAATCATTGCAATCACCTAAAAGCTGTCTTCACTAACGTTCCAGTTTAAAGACATTATGTCTCACTGTAGCTTTCTAGATGAAATTGTCAGCAATCTTATTTATGTCTAGGTTCCCTGATATTGTTTTGATGCATATTAAGGACAGCTACATTATTCAGTTGCATCTGTCTCACTGATGACTGGAGATAATTTTTAAGTCTTCTGAAGCTGGAGAATGAGTTCAGGATGACACAGGCACAGTGAGAAGGATTCAATTTGCAGTACTCTGGAAACATAGTGCTTCCAGAGTACTGCAAATGACTCCAGGATCTCTTTCTTGATGGGTGACAGATAATTTAGGCACCATCATTTTGTATGTACAGTTAGGATTATATTTTGCCATGTGCATTACTTTGCATTTAACACTGAATTTCATCTGCCATTTTGTTGCCATCACCCAGTTTTGTGAGACCCCTTTGTAATTCTTTGCCGTCTGTTTTGGGCTTAACTATCTTGAGTAATTTTGTATCATCTGCAAATTTTGCCACTTCACTGTTTACTCCTTTTGCAGATCATTTATGTATAGTGTTGAATAGCCCTGGTCCCAGACCCTCTAGGGACACCACTATTTACTTCTCTCCATTCTGAAAACGGACCATTTATTCCTACCCTATGTTTACTATCTTTTAACTGGAGTGCCTGGGATGCTTTCAGGATCATCTAAGGATCCTTAATTTAATGTAATGGCAAGTCTTGTTATCTTAATCACCCTGCCTCTGTTTATAAACAAACTCCCTGCCCCAAGCGCAGAAGTTGTTGGCAGCACAGAATTCATCACATTCCACACTCAAGCTCTGACTTCTGGGTGCTGTGCACTCACTATTTTCCCCCAGGGGTGCTTGAGCCCCAGAGCACCCACGGAGTCCATGCCTATGCTTCGGCCCTGTGAGTATTCAAAGGTCTGGAAGAATTTGAGTATATTTGTGCTGAGCTATTGTACTCTCCATGGGCCAGATCCAAAGCCCATGGAGTCGGTGGAAAGACTTGCACTGATGTCAGCAGGATTTTGTTTGGACCCCTGCAGCCAGATAATGTAAACTTAGCTTCCTAGGGTATGTGCGCCCATTAACCAGAAAGGTGAAAATGGCAAGTGGCTCCTAGGAAGAGATACCGATGACTGTGGTCCATGATGAGAATTATATAACCAAGAGCAATAAAACAGCTTCCTTCTGAGTGAATCTGAAGTGTACTTCCAAGCTTGTTTGGGATTGAAAATCTGGCAAGCTGGAGGCAGGTTATTGAGGTTCAAACCCTCTAAATGACTTAGAGACCTTTGCAATGTTGCTAAATAAGTGAAGTGATTTAGAAAGTGAACCTTGGCACCTGCAGCAAAGTTGGGAAGAGAAGAGATACTTCAGAATTCAATTTACTCTGCATTAACTTGAGATCTGATACTCATTATCTGCTTTAACTGCTTGTTTTATCTAAACTGCTAAAGAGTCACAGGAGTGGGAAAGAAAATTAAGCCGATTTCAAATTTGTTGCTCTAAGCAAAATGACTTCCTTGTCTAATCTTATGAGAGGTTGGATGAGTTTCCCTGTTTTAATAATCACTTGTCCCAAATTTCCCTTCCATTTAAAAAATTAACATAAAGAATCTGCAGAATTTATCTTATTATAATCAGAAAAGTTTTCTTCGATACCACCTAAAACCTAAATGATAAAACCTGATAGTAGGCTTTTGCTAGAGGCATTTTCTAACAGAGTAGAACTTTTAATTACATGCTTTGGAATAACAAAAGGTTATGCATTGGTAGTACACATACCAGTTTGGCCAGTGATTGTGTAATATCTCACAACCTTATCAGCATTTGAAAAGGAGACTTTAGTGGAAAACACTAAATGCTGGAGGAAGTGGTGTTGATGATTTACTCAGGTGGTGGTTGTATGCAGTGTAGTTGTAGCTGTCCCGGGGGGTGAGGTAATATCTTTTATTGGACCAACTTCTGTTGGTGAGAGAGAGACAAGCTTTTGAGCTGCATGGAGCTCTTCTTCTGGTCTGGGAAAGGTAATCCCAGCATTACAACTAAATGTAAGGTGGAACAGAGTGTTTAGCATAAGTAGTTAGCACATATTCTAAAGGACTATTCAAGGTAGAGTGGCCCATTAACTTCTCATAGAATATGTACTAACTGTTTATGCTAAACAATCTGTTCCACCTTGCATTTAGCTGTGATGCTTGGAGTACCTTTCCCAGACCAGAAGAAAAGCTCTTTGTAGCTCAAAAGCCACCATGACCGGAACTGAAACATTGCCCCCTCCATCTCCAGCGAGTACCCCAGCTGCAGGTACCCCCTCCAGCACCCCCTCTAACCCCTCCAGCAGTGTCCTCTTTTTGGGAACCTGAAATATGGCAAGCCTAGTCTTTTCCATTTTAGATTGTAATCTGTTCAGCACAATGACTGAATCCTCCTGTGCAGTTTTACAGCACCTACACTAATGAAGCCTTAATCTTGATTGGGGCCTTTGGGCTAAATGAACAATTGCTAATATTAAGAATAAAGATGTTAGAGAGACAAGATGGGTGAGTAAAATATCTTTGATTGGACCAACTTCTGTTGGTGAGAGAGACAAGCTGCACTGCACTACACTGCATATACGAATAAAGATGGCATTTTATAAGAAACCTGTGGCCTGGGTAGTGCTAGCCAATCCCAATAACAAAAGGACACTTAGCTGGTTACCTTTTCTCTTTTAAATGAATATCCTGTATCTCCTCCCTTCCTGTCCTAACAGTTGTGTAGCATTGCTGTGCTCAGTTTAACACTGCTGTGTTCCACCCCAGAGAATTTCAGGGATGTGTGGAGTAATATCTATAAACAGATTTGGGTCCCAGTTCTCATTTACACTAAAGCCTTGTCCACACTATAAAGTTTTGTCAGCAAAAGTTATGCCACCTTAATTAAAGCGCTTTAATTAAAACCACAGTTGAATGGCCACACTAGCTCCTTGTGTTGCCAGAATACATCCACACTAACAGCTCTTGCATCGACACAGAGAGCAGTGCACTGTGGGTAGCTATCCCACTATGCAACTGACCGCAGGGTGCTTTTCGAAGGGTTTTGCAATGCCTCATGTGGCAGATACAGCATCACATGATGCAGGTTTCTCAATCCCATCCTTCCATGGGCATCCTAGTAGATTATCAGACGCTTTTCAACTGAAGTGTGGGGGGGAGGGAGAGGAGAGTGGTATGTCTGAGGCAGGGGAGACAGCAGGTTGACTGACCTATCCTGAGGCAGGGGGAGGGGGACCCCGGCTCTGCTCGGCACAGCAGTCTCTCTGGAAGCTGCTCACTCTGCCTGCCTACGGTTCTGTGATTCCCTCCGAGTTCTCCCACAGCCTCCTCAGCTGCCTGGAGCAGCATCCTGAGCTGCTTTGTGAGCTCTCTGTGCTGAGGAATGTCAAAGCAGCACAGCAGTCGTCCCTTCCCCTGCCCCCACTCCGCTCCCTGCAGCAGCAGTCTGCCTCTCGCTGTGTTCCTAGTGCAGGGAAGAACAGGAGAATTCCACGTTAATGATTTTCTCTTTGTTCCCCAAATGGAGCAGCAAGCTCAGCTGTCAGATAGGTCCTGGAGCTTTGAAAGAGGTGTGGCACATGCCTGCAGGGCAGCAGAGATCAAAACAGTGAGCAGAGCGGTCACTGACAGGCATTGTGGGATACTGGTGGAAGCCAGTTCTGTCGACAAAACAAACAGCAGTGTCTACACTGACGCTTTGTCGCTTTAACTTTGCCGCAAAAAGCTTTATGCCTCTCGTTGAGGTGGTTTTATTTTGTCGGCAAAACAGCAGAATTTTGCCACCAAAAGTAGCCTTGTAGTATGTACACCAACCCTGTTTTGTTGGCAAAAGGCAGCTTTTGCCGACAAAACTTTGTAGTGCACACAAGGCCTAAGGCTGCTTTACAAAGCTTCAGCAGTACAAAGGGAAATTAAAGTGAGAGTGAAACTAAGCTGTGCCTGCCCACTATATGTCTCCTTTATACTGCCAGAGAGGTGTAAAGTGGTCTTAGGCCATGGCTACACTTGCAAATTTGCAGTGCTGCAGCAGGGTGTGAAAGCGCCAGTGTGGTCAAAGCCCCAGCGCTGGGAGCGCTGCTCCCAGCACTGTACGTTATTCCCCACAGGGAGGTGGAGTATGGACAGCGCTGGGAGAGCTCTCTCCCAGCGCTGGCGCTTTGACTACACTTAGCAGCGCTGCAGCGCTTTGAAGTGCAAGTGTAGCCATAGCCTTAGTGTAAGTGAGAGTGAGAAGGAGGGCCTGGGTGTCTTTTTAAGGATGGAAAGTGCTATATAATCTATAGCTGTAGGCAAGGCATGTTTTAATGTCACAGCATGGAAACCTCAAACACTGAAAAATCACGAGACAGGCCTGAAAAAATCATGAGATTTTTAATAAGTGATATATATGTTGTTCTTTTTATTTGCCTTCCGGTCTCTGAGTCTTCAGGGTGCACTCAGGCCACATTTCCAAGCTGTTATCCACAACTTTGAGGTCTACAAACCTAAATGAAAGTTGAAGGTCTCATGTAATCACTTGTGTCCAAGAACTGAGGCTTTAAGTAAATCCCTAGCTATTGTGAGACTTGTGATAACACTGCAGTAGTTGGCAACATATTCTCACAGGTACATGACACGAAGTTGACAAAGGAACTTAGGTGCCTACCCCAGAAGATGGTTCACCTGAGAATCGCAATTGAGGGGAGCAGCCTCCCTCTCACCCATCAGTTAAATTCCTGACTACCTTTGTGAATCTAGGTGATAAGCCCCACCCTTTTCCTCTGCATTCATTCCTGCTTATCTTAGGCAGCTCCTCACTTTGCTTGTTGGCTGCTGTGAATCCCTTTTTTGGGACACACGCACACACATGCAACTCCCGTTGAGGATGATGGGAGCAGTAAGGGCATATCAGAGAGCAGAATATGGCCTTCAATGAGTAATGTTGATCATACTCTGAGCCTTGGCTTTGGATTGGGGTTGAAAATGAGGTGGAGCATAAAGTTATATCCTTGTCCTTTGTGTCCAACAGGCAGTCATCTTCTGAGGTAGGTATTTCTCTGCCTCATCCTGCTCTTGCTGAAATCTGTGATAAAACTCCACTCTAGTGATCCAAAATCAGGCCCCAGGTTAGCTGCCCTCTGATCTCCAGGTGTTGGAGCTCTCTACCTTCACACATTATCAATAAAGTATCATCTATATCATAGTACCTCACGTTTTCAGTTTACAGTGAATTCCCTAAAGGTCTCTTTACTCTTCAACTTAACTGAACTAATCCCTATTTTTAATAAGCTCCTGTGTGATACTGTCTCCAGTGAAACTTGCCTTACTAACTCTTTCCTTCCCTTATGTCTTTCCTAATCTGATGTTTCTTTCCTTAATCATTTCTCCCTCTTGCCTTCCTTACACTACTGCTCTGCTCTGTCACTCAGCTTGGTCTCCTTGTGCCAGGGTAGAACCTGGTGCTCCTTTTCTTCTCCCAATCCTGAGCTTGTGGCTGGCTGCTCCAGACCCCTTTGAGCCTGGCATCTCTCTGGGAACAGCCAGAGTACAGGACCACTCCAGCTCTGCCTCCTCCCATCTCTGCAGAATGGCCTCTGTCTTGAGGCCTTGTATGGGAGGAGTGGATTGAGAAGGACCTCCTGTGCTGAGAGCTGCAAAGCAAATGTACAGCCTGCCCTTATTGCTCCCTGCTTCCCTGCCCCCTCAGAATCTGAGAATTCTTATTAGGGAATTCCATCCAGAGGTGAAAGTACGCCGGTCCGGTACGGCATACCGGCAAGAGCCAGTACGCCGTGCCGGACCGCACCGGCTTTGGCGGTGGGGATTTAAAGGGTTCAGGGCTCCTGCAGTGGCGGGAGCTCTGGGCCCTTTAAATCTCCACCTGAGCCCGGCTGCTGGAGCTGCGGGGGGCGGGGATTTAAGGGCTCGGGGCTCCCTGCAGCTGCGGGAGCTCCGGGCCCTTTAAATCCCCGCCTGAGCCTGGCTGCTGGAGCTGCAGCAGGGATTTAAAGGTCCCGGAGCTCCGCAGCGGCCAGAGCTCTGGGCCCTTTAATTTGCCCCTGAGCCCCAGGGGCTCCCAGCCACCTCTGCAGCTGGGTGCCCTGGGGTGATTTAAAGGCCCTGGGGCTCCCAGCCACAGCTGGTGCCCCAGGGCCTTTAAATCTTGAGAGGCCCCGCCTCTTCCAGATGAGGCCACGCCCCCCCTCAGGACTCCAGCAGTACCAGTAAATCCTGTAAGTTACTTTCACCATTGATCCCATCTCAGCTTCCTTTTGCACACATAAAGGACCTGAAGCAACTATTCCAGCAGAGCTGCTGACCTTTCTGGAGCATTGCACTCCACATAGGACTTCACTGGAATATCCCTTGGAAAATTCATCCCATATAGAATATGGCTGCCCACTCTGTTTGCATACATTTATGCATGACTTGAGTTTAGCAGGGTAAGACATGGGAGCTAATGCTGTATGGATCCTCCAGCCATTGAGACCTGCTCCTCAAGTCTGAAGTATCATTTGCAGAGTGGTTTCACTCGTGCTTTTGCAGTCTGTGGTGATGGAAGGATTATTCCTTCCTTTTGCCTATGCAGAGATCTCCAGGGTCCAGTCTGAGTTGGGATCAGTAATTTGTCCCTGCATCTGCTATGTTTGCCCATGGTACCAGAATTTGCCTCGGGTTGGTACCAGCAGTAAAGCAACTTCCCTTCATTTTCCTTGGATTCTCTGGCCCTCCCCCTGGAAGACACTGAAATAAAAAGTGTAGCATCTGAATGACCATAAACTCATAAACTGGAAAAGAACAGGTGAAAGAAAAATTTTCCATTTGAGTCCTGAACAAGTTCTACCAATTATTTTCCAGTAATCAGCTTTACTGATGAAGAAAAAAAAAAAGGGCAGGGGAGACGGAAGATTAATAGTTCTTAAAAGCAAACCCTCCATCAGCAATCTCTAAAAATCCTGCTCTAAAGAAATCATATTAAAAGATGAATGATGCACTATTAGTAGAAATTGCTCTTTCAGGTTTCCCTAGCTAGCAGAAAACATACTTTTGTATAATAAAGAAGTTGCCTACCAATACAATTCTTGTGAGCTTTTTCAGTCACCTAATAAATTACTCCAGTGCTGGTTCTCCTGCCACCTGTATGATGATAGCTATTCTTTCATTATTGACAAATGAAAATATAAAATGGTGCAATATATTAAACATTTATAACCACATAGGGGCCCTCATTCCCAGTTACAAAGTGAGTCCATAAGATCTTGTGAAGTACAAAGGGATTGGATAGTTTAAGGGCCATCAGAGCTTCTTTTAGGGAGGAGGTGAGAGGGTTGGGGAACAATCTAATGTTGTGATGCTGTTTTTGGTATTCTAGTTTCTATGCTTTATTTTTGGAGCCTTTTTCCTCTCAGTTTGAGAGGGGAGCCCATATTTTCTTTGAAAAATATCACAAGTATCGGTATTACAGATGAAATAAGACTGTTAGGTCATCCTTATAATTTTCCCTGTCAATGCAAGATCATCTTCATTATCTATTTGTCCAATCTGACTTTACAGGGCTCCATCAATGGGGATTCTCTTGGGAGACAGTTCCACAGTCCTACAGAAACTTACTGTCCAGAATTGTTTATCTACTATCCAGTTTATATTTTCCAATGCTCATTTACAATGCATCTCATTACACTTAGTTATATCCCCTCGGACCACCTTAAAATTATTCTTCTCGATCCTTGATGTTTACAGCCTTCAAATATTTGTAGACAGTTATCCTGTTCTCTCACCCTCTGTCATTGCTCAGCCAATTTATACATATTTATTTCTTTTAATGTTTCTCCATAAGTCAATCCCTTCAGTCTGTTAATAATTTATATTGCTTTCCCTGACTTTTCTCAAATACGTCAAACAGTTTTCTGCTATTGAGCGTCTCCACATACTGTCTTTCAGCCACACGCCATTGCCTGAAGGGAGGTGGAGAGAAGGATTATCACTATACTTTTGTTTATTTCCTAATTTATTTGATTTACTTGTATTCTTAAGTAGTGCCTATATTCAGCAGCTACTTTTTCTTCTCTACATATGCTGTAATACAATATACAAATATAAAAATGATTTTACAACTTAAAGCTAAACTTTACTTAGTCTCAAGCACTCACACACGTCTGCAACAGGTTAGTATAACGCCCCCAACCCTTGATAATTACCGAAGCTGAGTGTGGCTCTCGAGTGGCACAGCGGCAGCCCTATGCCGGTGAGGAACACAAGATGCATCCAGCAGGAGAAACCAGTCCCGAAGAGTCCCCCCATCTCAAGCTTTTTCCCTCTATTTATACATTAGTAATAGAATGGACATGTCCCTTAAAGAAACCTTGTTAAGTAATCAGTTTCAATGATCAAGCAAGAGGTTCCTTCTGATTATTGATTAACCAGGTGTGGGTTTTTCCAGAGTTTTCAGCCTTATGACCCCAATAAACATTCCTGGGGTATAGCCTACTCTTCTAAAATGCATGTATCAGCAATTTCATCACAAACCTTATCAGGAAGGACACGAGGTCAAACTGCCCTTTCGGTGGCACCCAAATCCCCTTCCCTCCTTCCTTGGTCAAGCTGAGATTGCTGAATGGCCAATTTACAGCTTGCTGACTAGGCCGCCTTGAACAATAAGCCATAGTGGTTTCAAACACTTTATTCGTTTGCCAAGTCTCCCCAAACATATCAAACACAAAATCTTTTGGATCTTTCCTGGAGTTTATCACAAAGCTCAGGAATTTTTCATATGATGTTGCAATTTATGACATGAATTTACTAATGTCCAATACCAGTATGATCTGAAAACTTGCATAATATCCTCTCAGATGTGAGCTCTGATAATCAATCGAGGAGAGGCTGTTATCTGAGTATTCTCTATTAGATCTGAACCTGGGAAGATGACTTCCAGGCATAGTCAGCTGAGACGTACCAATGAACCTCAACTGCTGTGATGGAACATAGGGAAGGGAAGATGTCTGTTAAAATAACTAGATCTCAGACCATAAGGGGCTTTAAAGATTATGTTTACGTTTGCAATAGAGCTGGGCAGGAAATAGTTTTTTCCATGCTGTGAGTTATCAAAAACTTTTCCTGTCTCAGAACAGGATGCAGTGGCGGAGGTCTAGGTTGGATATTAGGAAAAACTATTTCACAAGGAGAGTGGTGAAGCACTAGAATGGGTTACTTTGGGAGATGGTGGAACCTCCATCCTCAGAGGTTTTTAAGGCCTGGCTGGGATGATTATTTTGGGTTGGTCCTGCTTTGAGCAGAGGGTTGGACTCGATAACCTCCTGAGGTCTCTTCCAACCCTAATCTTCCTATGATTCTATGAGTCAAAATCTCATTTTTTTTCCACAAATTGATAATCTGGAAAAAAAATCAGACCAATCAAAATATTTTGTTTTGATCATTTTAAAATGTTTAGGTTTTGACCTCTTCAAATAAATTAATCTTTAAAAAAAGAAGAAATTAACTAAAATTTCAAAATGAGTCATTTTTAATAAAAAGACACTTTGTTTAGAAAATGCCAAAATCTCCCATTTTAAAACTTTTTTCAAAAAATGTTCAGATCAGGAGATTCATCAAAATTGACCCTATCTCATGAACCATGTTTATTTTAATGAATCAACAATTTCTGATGAAAAAATATTTTGTCAGGGAAATTCTCAGTTCTAGTCTGCGCCACTAAATAATACATAAATAATAATAGGAAATTCTTGATCACTCTGATCATATCTCCTCTTTCAATTTAAAAAAAATGGTTATTTTAATATTTCCTCATCAGGTGGGTCCCATATTTGTAATAATTTATCATCCTTCAGTTGGTTTGTTTTTTTCATATTCCTGTTACTACATGTCCTCTTTGAGATACTACAGAGCTATAATATTTTCCTCTGATAATATATCCATTATTTCCTATTTCTGAAGCCTCTGGAGAATGTTCTTTGCTTGTTTATTTTTTGCTGTGTAGGTTTGAACATTTTTATTTCCCAGTTTTTCAGTTACACCTCCTCCTGTTCAATGTTTTTGCAGGGCATATAAAACTATCCATGGAGGTTAGGTTATATTTCCTGTACTTGTTCTTCTGTTGTCTCATTATGTTTTCTGTACAGTAAACTGCAATTAAGCTAATATTATACCTGGTTGTCTATTACAAATCTATTCCAAATTAAGCTTCCAGAATTTTATTGTCCTTTGTGTTTGCTGCCACACACTCTAATGTTATGAAATCAAATTGTTAGTATATTACTGCCACATCATTCTCCTAAGGCACTGAAATTTGTATACAGCGTGTTATAGTACAATCAGAGATGATGAATGTGACTTATATTTGATTACTGTGATACTTCCACTTAGTCAATCCTCTCCATACTCCAATTCCCTTCTTTACTCAGTCACAATTAACCTCACTGCCTCTTTTCATATGCAAAGCTAAGTTTTCATTTCTCCCATTTAGTCTACTCCTCTAGCATATTTACTGACAGGAGAGATTTTTTGCTCCATGCAGTAAAAGCAATACATCACACTTATATATAGGCGTGGCAGACCAGAAGTACAATTTTTTTTGTAATAATCAATCGGATAATATTAATATTTATTTTTAGGCATTTTTATTTTTATAGATTTAAAATTTTCAGTTACATGAAATTATAGAGTTTAATGCATTTTTTTTTCTGATTTTTATCTATTTATAATTTTCCCAATTTGTGAGAAATTATGGGAGAGTCAGACAATAAACTGTTTACAGTTAGAGAGTCCAAAAGTTAAAACTTTGTAACTATTAAAACACAAACAATTGTCGAACATTCACATTTCAAAATACACGAAAGGAAATATCCTTACATCAAATTCTAATACGTTCTCATAGCAGCATTTTCTTACTTGGCCTGTCTTTCTTGTAAATATTTTGCTATTCAACTGAAATATTTTTTCATCGGGTGTTTCTGTGTGATGGTGAAATTAATGTTTAACATGACTTTTATCAAGTAAAAATTCTAATCTTTTCCAAGCCTTCTTATATAGCACCTTTTTCACTTTTCAAGGCACTTGGACAAAAACATTAAACCTGATTAATCACAACACCAATGTTAGGTAAAAGATAAAATGTTAATATTCTGAATTTTAAAGGTGGCAAAATGGGCAGGAGGAGGATTTAGGTGGACTTGCACAAGGCCACAATTGGAAGTTTGTGGGCAGGGCCAGAATTTAACACTTAGTTTTAAAAACAAACCAGATAAAAACACACAAAACGCATTCTAGGCTCACATCTTTGGAATGCACCTTTTCCACTGCCAGTCAAACACAAAAGCTCTGATTACTGATTTTCTCTTTGTCCCTGCTCAAACAGGCTTAGATGGAACATAAACATTGCCACAAGTTGATTCAGACCCCAAAAGACCCAATCTAATCCAGTATCTTGTCTCTCACAGTGGCCAGCACCAGGAACTTCAGAGTGAAAGAGGAAGATACCGCAACAATATATGCAGATGTGATATACCCCCCCTATCTTGACCCTGTCCAGGAAGATCTAATCCTAATTAGAGATTGGCTTAAAACCCTGAAGCATATGAAGATGCATTTTAGCATTTGTAGTTTTGTACAACCTCTTGCTTATATCTTGTTATCCAATCACTCTTTGAACCTTACTGACGGCCTAGTTATAGCTCTATTAGTAAGGAGTGTGGGGGCAAAAATAAAAAACCAAATCACACCCCTAATTAATATAACTATGCGTGGAAGGGCAGGGACGGTGGAACCACGTGTAGTTGACAGTTATACTGATTGTTAGCCCAGTTCCATATACAATAGACGTAGCGCTACACATTATACACAGCATTTAATTGGACAGTCTATAGTAACCAAAGTACACTGTCTTTCCAACAAGGCTGTTTTACTCAATGTCAGATATAGTCCTCATATACCTATGTAATAGTACAACTCAGCATTTGGCATAGGCAGATAGGGAACCCTGTTCAAAGTCAAAACATACATTAAGTGTTCTGCCCTGATTCAAAGCTTGGATAGATACTTTTCAGCTGTGAATAGACTCTTGTAATATGGGTTGTCACAAAACAAGAAGCATAAGCGTACAGAACAACAAGGTAAGGAGCTGGTATTAAAACTGTGGAGCTGGATCTTAGGTGAACGTACAGACAGAGTGTTTTAAGCTCATAAAAAGCTGTTGTGATATTACATATAGTTTGTTCGGAGGGGCAATACTTCAAAGCAAAGCTACTGTGTAAGATGAAAACATCGTGAGGAGCTTCCCAGTAAGGGTTGGTCTGCATGATTGCTTATTGTGTACTGCTTTGTTCTCAGTTAATAAAAACTTGGCTACGCTCATTTGTTTCTCATGAACATTTTTTAATATTGAGCCACAAGTATTAGTAAGGCAATTGGACTAGGCTGTGTTTAGCAACAAGAAAAAAAAAAAAGGCCCCTTTTTTTACCAGTAGATACTTATTTTATTCAAGGGAACTGGTTACTAACTGAATACCAGTAAAATAAATTGGCCACCCGTTATCCAGTGGTATAGCGTAGGGGAGGATTTGCAGTGCGAGCTCGACTGGCAAAACCTCTTTCTGGGGTGTAGACAAGGCCTTAATTATTGGCCTGTAACTACATTCTTGAGGCAATTGAGCTCCATAAGTCTAAATTACATGTAGTGTGAAAAAAGGTGTTTCCTTTATTGGGTTTTAATTTGACATCTTTCAGTTTCATTCCAATGTCCCCTTTTGCTCGTGTGTTACAAGACAGGCGTTGAACAGAAGGTTGCTACTCTACAGCACTCATATATGTTTATTATACCTTTACCATTGTTGCCTGGTATTTGGTCCTCTTTTCTAAGGTAAACCCATCCCAAAATTACAATCTGCTCTTCAATCTTTTCAACCTCTCCTTTAGGCTCAGCCCTGTAATAAGGAGCACCCTTTAACCTTGTAGGAATTTTCCCCAAATCTGCCCACCTTTGTGACAGGAAGGGGCTTGCTGCTCCATTGAAGCAGGAAGTTGGGGTCCAACCTGGATGTCTCTGGTCTCTTATGTCTAGATGATGCTCTGTGCCTCTTTGCCAGCT
>NW_025422889.1:0-114494 GCF_020497125.1 Mauremys mutica
TAAATATTTATCTATTAACTTAAAAATATTATTAAAACTATCCACTGTAGCTATGAACCAAATGTATTTGTATAAATGTATATAAAATATACTCATATGTCTCTCTATATGGATGTTCTAGAAAAATATAGAATATAAAATGTATTATTATTATTATTATTATTATTATTAATGATCAATTTTATTAGAGCAGTGTGTAAGGACCAACCAAGAATGAGGCCTCATTATGGTAGGCACTGTACAAAAACAGTTGTAGATGGTCTCTCCTCTGAAGAGTTTACAATCTAAATGATAAATTCACAGTATTACAAATTGCACTAGTATAAATAATATCAACTGCCTTACACAGCCAGTATTTTACCTTTAACAGCCCTGAGACCCAATCCATAACCACCATCCACACTTCTCCCCAAACTCCTGAACAAAATTGTTGAGCTTTGCAACATTTCAGAGGTTTAACAGATCAAGGTTTGAGTGGAGCCAATTCCTAAATTGAGGAAACTTTAAGAGAAAGGTCCAGTTAGAGCATAACTGGCAATTTCAGCTGTGACAAAATAGTACAGGATCAGGAAAGCAAAATCCCCAACTGCAGATGACCTTATTCAAAACTAATACCTTGAGCGCCACATGGAAGCCAAGAGGAGCCAGTACAATTCATGGACCACTTGTGTTATTCCACTTAATGCAGAATGCAATTGCTTTCTTGTTTTCTTACAATTCCAGGAGACCTCAAGATGTTACCTCACATTAGGGCTTGATCGAAAGCCCATTGAAGACAATGATTAGCTTTCCATTAGCATCACTGGGCTTTGGATCAGGCTCAAAGAGATCATTGTGGTAATAACTAACTCTGAGGGGACAGAAGCATGAATCACTGTAGTAAATTCAGCATCTGATAAAAATAATTGCACTTGCTCCCCCTTACTAAATTAATCTGGAATAGGGTGACCACATGTCCCGATTTTATAGGGACAGTCCCGATTTTTTAGGCTTTTTCTTGTATAGAAGCCTATTACCCGCTACCCCCATCCCGATTTTTCACACTTGCTGTCTGGTCACCCTAATCTGGAATGATGCACTGTTTGCTGTAGGTGCCATCCAGCTCCCCATTAGTAGTCAGGGGTCAAGCAAGACTCCTAAACAGAGAACTTGTGCCACAAATAAGATCTGCATACTTTCCGGCAAGGCTGTTGAAATTATACTGCCAGTGCTGCTGATGTCCCTCCCATCTAATAATACCTTTGCCTCATCCAGATTAAGTGTGACCTGTCAGATAGCCCTCATCCAAGCTGTAATTTATTCCAATGTTTTAGTAACTGCACAAAAATATCTGCTGTATTCCTCATACTAGAAAGGAGTGAAGGCACTCAAGGGGTTAATGAGTGGACTGCTAGAGGGCCATTGTCAGCTCAACACCACCTTGTAATCAATGGTATCAGAGGCTGCTGACAGATCTAATACAATCAGCATGGATGCAATTTACTGCAAAGAGAGCATGGACCAGTGCTAACAACCCTTCCTTGTCCCATAGCTGAGTCTGAAACCAGAATGACGGGAGTCAAGGAAATCCATAACCCCCAGCTAGAGGTACTATTCACATATTAGTACTGTATATGTGGAATTATTATATGCATGTATATGTATATGAAGATGTATAATTTAAACTCTATTTTCCACATTTTTACATTTTCTGAAGGTCCCCTTTGCCAAATATCCTCCCCACCCCAAAAAAAGTTCAGTTTAAAAACATCAAACTTACTGTAATATGATTTTGTCTCTGCAAAGGACATACTATACATACAGGAGCAAAACCATACTTACTGAGTTTTCTCTCTCAATGATCACAGTAATGATATAAAAAGTGTCATCTAAGTCTTCAAATATACATTTAAGTATTTCCTTCATTATATGGGTGCTGTTATTCTCAGGTCTCACGTACAGTATTTGAGAAGTGCATTTTATTTGTGAAGGGAAATTATTTTCCCTTCAAAGGGGAAAAGAGTCCCCATGATTATCATGAAAATTTACTAGACCTGGCAGATAAAATTATATATATTATTTAAGTATATGTGCAACCAGTATAAAGCTTGTATTAAACAGCTGTTCTGAGAAATGTAGCCTCTGGGAATGGAAAATGAGATTATTTATTCATTACAAAAAATCAGTGAATTCTGAAGCCAAGAAACATTAAAACTCATATTATTAATTTTTTTCATTTCATACAGCCCTTTCAGATATGTAAAATCATTGTATTTTCTTTCTGATACTTCTAATGCTCAAAACCTAACCAGTCGCATGGAATTTGTTTCACTTAATGCTCTTGAATTGTAATGAACAAACACTTTATGACTTACAGCAAATAGTTGCATATAATAACTCTACCCAGATGTACAGACACTTTTCTCAACCTGTGTATTATATAATTTTAACATTAACTTTAATATTTTTTAAATACAGTATGTAACTCACAGTACCATTCAGTCCTGAGGTAATGAAGATGAGTATGCCTTTAGAACTCCTTTTCCCTCACCCATGACCCCTAAAACTACAGATCCCTCTTTCATCCTTCCATCAAATTTATCAAGTCTTTACCCATTCTCAGTCCATCTGTTATGTGCCGGAACACAAAGCTTCCTGCCCTATGGCATTACTGCTAACTGAAGGGTAGGGCACCTGGCTTTTTACCAGTTATTCTTGTGCCCCCAAACTGAACTCCTGATGTGAACTAGCTCCACATTTCTAGTCCCAATCCAAGAGTGTGGTTGAAAATAGATAACATGGTGGGACAGGGATTGGCAATCTTCGGCACGTGGCTCACTGGGGTAAGCCCCTTGGTGGGCTGGGCCAGTTTGTTTACCTGCCGCGTCTGCAGTTTCAGCCGATCGCGGCTCCCACTGGCCATGGTTCACCGTTCCAGGCCAATGGAGGCTGCAGGAAGCAGCGGCCAGCACATCCCTCGGCCTGCGCCGCTTCCCGCAGCCCCCATTGGCCTAGAGCAGCAAACCATGGCCAGTTGGAGCTGCGATCGGCCGAACCTGCAGACACGGCAGGCAAACAAACCAGCCTGGTCCGCCAGGGGGCTTACCCTGGTGAGCCGTGTGCCGAAGATTGCCGATCCCTGTTATATGCTGTGGAAAGGTGACAAAAGAAGAGGGGAGATGTAGTGAGGCTCTTAAGGAAAGGGAGAGTTTTGCCTGACCTAATCTTCCAGCAGACAAAACTGTTATTTCAGGTCTGGATAGGGAGCCTACAATCGTTTCTCCCCAACCCTGCACCCAATCATTTGGAACTAGTCACTTTTGTAAGTGTTACATCAAAAATCTCCCACAGTATCTATCTAAGGCCCCCATGAAGCACCCATTACTACAGCACTTGAACATCTCACAATGTCTCTGTGAGGTAGGGAAGTGCTATTATCACCATTTTACAGGTAGAGAACTGATGCATAGAGAGACAAAGTGACTTTGGTCACACAAGACACCTATAACAAAGCAGAGAATTGAACCCAGTTCTCGCAGGTCCCCAACCCAATACCCTAACCACTGGAACAACTGTCCTTGATGGTTTTCATACTGGAACTTGCGTCTCAACTAAAAAACACTGGCAAAGATGCACTTTTAGCATACCTATCTTTTCTTTTTTGCAAGTCACAATGTGCTACAAGATGCAAGATTACAAATTAGACGATTACTTCACAAGTGATTTTTTTTTCTTTTGAGACCTTACAATGATTTTTGCTCAACAGTCTATACAATTCTATAATTTTCTTATGATGTTACAGGATTGCCACTTTATTAAAGGATACGTCTACACTACCCGCCGGATTGGCGGGTAGCGATCGATCTATCGGGGATCAATTTATCGTGTGTAGTGTAGAAGCAATAAATCGATCCTCGATCGCTCTCCTCTCGACTGCTGAACTCCAGCTTAGTGAGAGGCGGAAGCAAAGTCAAAGGGGGAGCCGCGGCAATTGACCCAGTGCCATGAGGATGTGAGGTAAGTCGAACTAAGGTACGACAACTTCAGCTACGCTATTCTCGTAGCTGAAGTTGCGTATCTTAAGTCGATCCCCCCCCAGTGTAGACCAGGCCAAAGACACAAAACCCCAAATAGGGGAGCCACTTCCTTAATCAGCTAGCCCAGGATTGCCCAAGAAAAATTGTTCTATCACAGCTTCTTCACAACTCCATGATAAACATGTAAAATTTTAAAATTCACAATTTTAAGCCAAAGAAATTGCTGCACGGCACAAAGATATGCAAATTTCCATCACTGTTCAGTGTATTGAAGAATTCAAGACAAATTAATGTATTTTATCAAGTCTGACACCTCCACTGAAACTGCTACTTAAAATTCTGACACATTTCAATTTGGCTAAAACTCTGCATATAGTGGCAGGAATAAACAAAACAATGTATAAAATCCCAATGTATTTTCACCTGTTTTTTTAAAATTATTTTTGGAGAACTAGGTACTATAATGCACAGCTGTATTCACTTTTATCCATGATCCGTGGTTGATTTATTAAATGTGCCCAATCTCCAAAATAGGCACATATTCTTAAACCACACAGTTAATTTGAAAGGCAATAAAAGTCATGAATTTCACTTCCCTGGATTTTGCTTTTCCCATCTTGTTATCAGACTCCTAAATGTGCATCTCTGATTAACGCTACTAGACTAATGATGTCCCTTTTATGAGCCATAGTTGTGCTGCTCCAGGAGCAGCCTAAGAAGCAGATTGTGACTTAGAGTGTCTCTGTCACAATCTGCTTTCCATTTCCTTCCTTCATCCAGGGGAGTACATACCCGATGCCCATCCACGGCCTGGTGCAGCGTACACATCTCTGCATGCTGGCATACTGAAGGGGGTTGAGATGAGAGTGAAGTGAGACTCCACCCATTCTTGACCCCCACACAGGAGAAGGCAGGGATGTAGAAGTCCCCACATGTGGGAATGATGGAGGATGTAGTAATCCCCTAGAAGTTGCTATCCTCCTTCATCCAGCTACCCACAGCATGGGTAACTACCAGAAGGGAGTAAGGGGTTGTTTTGAGCTCTCTTGCTCTCCTGTGCAGATATACAAAATGTGCCATAATCTAGCCAGTAGGATGAAATTCAAGGGACATCAAAGGTAGTAAAAAGAGGTCCTTTAAATACATTAGGAGCAAGAGAAAATTAAAGGAAATTGTAGGTCCTCTACTTAGTGAGGAAAGAGCACTAATAACTGACATCAAGAAAACTGAGGTGTTTAATGCTCATTTTGCTTCAGTCTTCACTTTAAAGGCTAATGGTGACCAGATACTCAATATAATTAATATTAATAACAAGGGGGGAGCAACAGAAGTCAAAAATCAGCAAAGAACAGGTTAAACAATATTTTGATAAGTTAGATATATTCAAGTCAGCAAGGCCTGAAAAAATTCATGCTAGGGAATTTACAGAATTAGCCAAAGCAATCTGGAAACTGTTAGCAATTATCTTTGAGAACTCCTGGAGGATGGGTGAGTTCCAGAAGACTGCAAGGGGGCAAACATAGTTCGTATCTTAAAAAATGGGAAGGGAGAGGGCCCAGGGAATTATAGACCACTCAGCCTAATTTAGATACCCTAGAAAGATATTGGAACAAATTATTGAATGTGTAAGCACCTGAAGGAAAATAGGGTTGTAAGGAATAGCCGGCATGGATTTGTCAAGAACAAATCATGCCAAATTAACCTAATTTCCTTCTTTGACAGGGTTACTGGCCTAGCTGATGTGGAGAAACAGGAAACATGACAAGTCTTGATTTTAGTAAGACTTTTGACACAGTCCCATATGACATTCTCAGAAACAAAGTAGGGAACTGTGGTCTAGATGAAATTATTATAAGGTGGGTACACAACTTTTTGAAAGACTGTATTCAGAGACTAATTATCAATGACTTGTTGTCAAATTGGAGAACTGGTATAAAGAGAACTATGATCAATTGTTCTCCATGTCCAGTAAGAGAAGTAGTAATCAGCTTAATCTTCAGCAAGGGAGATTTAGATTAGATATTAAGAAAAACTTTCTAACTATAAGAGTAGTTAAACTCTACGATAGGCTTCCAAAGTAGGTTGTAGAATCCCCATCTGTGGGTATGGTTTAGGATTATTTGGTCCTGCCTTAGTGCCGGAGGCTGGACTTGACTTCTCATGACCCCCTCGAGCCCTACATTTCTATGATTTTTTGATTATGCAAAGGGCCAGCAGAAGGCCTCTGCAGCACTTAAAACCTCAAAATACAGCTTCAATGGCACTTAAGTGACACAAAGATCTTGTGCTAACCCTTTGCAAAGGGATGAATTCCTTCTACACCCCCACTACATGGCAATGCTGCTATACAAGGTGGTGGTTTGTATAGTTATACTAGGCTCCCATTTCTTACTGCTGCCAGCTGGAAGAAAGAAAGCGGGGGGAGATAACAACTGAGAAAATGTTGGTTTGTGTAATTATGTTGGGAATTGTAATGGAGGAAGGGTTAGACTATCCTCTCCAGTTTGTTTACTGCCCCACGCAGCAGTAAGAAAATCTTGGTAATTCCATGTCAGTTAATCACTTTGAAAAGTATTTGCTTGCACAATATTACACCTGCCAGAAAATATGTTGTTTTATATTAGAAAATACAGCCGAAGTTTATCTAAGCATAAATATTCAATGTGTACTTTACAGTTTATAAACAAAGTGGAAATATAAAATGCAATACTGCTGTGAAAGGCAAAATCTGCAGCTGCACCATGCTTTCCATTTATCAGTTATTCATATCCAATATTGCATTACATGACCCTCTTTCTTAACAAGGTTAATTCATATGAGGCAAATCAGCAAGTCTGTCATAGATGATCAGCATGTACACTGTGAATTTCTAAATATCAGGAGCTTACTTTAGATTATATAATGAAACAGACCTTAAAACAGGTCTAAATGTGCATTACCAAAAGTGTAGTGGGAAAATATGAAAAACACAAGTGGTAATAGTGTACCATATATAGTGAAATTGGTTTTGAATAATCATACTTTGCTTAGTCAAACATATTTGTTACACATATATTTCTTATGAAAAAGGAACTCTTTTGTTTCTAGAGGCTTTCAAATATTTGTATCCCTATTCTTAAAGAGCAGCAAAATATAAATCAGAAAGAATGGCATACATTTTGCAATGTACTTTCACTCTTCTACTGAAGGCAATAAGACACAAAATTACAAGCTACAGAAGAATAAGAACATCAAGAATTGCCAGTGGTTATATCGGCATAACACTGAGTTACTTTTAGGTGTGCACTCAGGCTGTGAAATGGATTCTCTCGGTTTTCTTTAGTTCCCAAGTCATTTTATTCACCTTTGATAGTCAGAAGTATATACACTTCCATGCACTTGAGGATTAGGTTCTGTATAAAAACCTCCTGAAATATTCAGACTTAGCATTCCCTTTATACTCACATATCTTCTGTATAAATGTACCAACTGGCCTTAAATGTCCCTAATCTACACATGTTGTTTATTTTAAAATATTTATTTGCAAATCAGAAACAAAACTAACCTTTCTCTGCCATATAAGACATTTACATTATGAAGATGAACATGGATGCAGACAAAGAATAGGTTATAGGCAGAATTACATGGAGTAATTTGCATATGTGCGTGGACGCGCGCACATACACATAAAAGAACTAATGAATTTGAGGGTTTTGCTTATTTGGAAAGAAGGTTAAAAAAGGAAGTTTCTAACACACACGCGTACACACACACTCTCTCACACACCCTCCCGTTTGGTAATTATTTGCAGTTGTACAAGGTTTTTTAGTGCTTCATGTATTCTATACTGTTATCTGGTTGCTTTTATCCACAGAACTTCAGTTCATGAGAGTGGAGATTATAGTTGTAATTTCTATTCTTAAAGTTGCACATAAAAGATATAATGGTGACGCCAAAACTGGCTGCTGATAATACAAAACTATGTAGGAAACTCAAATGCTCAGACAATGAACTGACGATAATACTGCTAAGCCTGGTATTATGGGTCTACTTTTTCAAAACTGATCACTGATTTTGGGAGACGTGGTGCCCAATTTCAGACACTCAGGGCCGGCTCCAGGCACCAGCGAAGGAAGAAGGTGCCTGGGGCGGCCAATAGAAAGGGGCGGCACTCCATCCATTATTGGGGCGGCACATCCGGGTCTTTGGCAGCAATTCGGTGGCGGGTCCTTCATTCCCTGTCTTTTTCTTCGGTGGCAGTACCTTGGCAGCAACTCAGTCGCTCCGCTTCAGTCTTCGGCGGCACTTCAGCGGCAGCTCAATCCCTACGCTTCGGTCTTCGGTGGCAATTCGGCAGTGGGTCCTTCACTCTCTCTCAATTGGGTTTTTCTTTTTTTTTTCTTTTTTTTTTTCTTTGCCACTTAGGGTGGCAGAAAAGCTGGAGCTGGCCCTGCAGACACGTAAGTGGTCCTGATGTTCAGAAAGTACTATGTACTCACCCTCTGAAATCCTTTAAAACCTCCTCAAGTTGGACACTCAAAACAATGGTACTCCTGTCACCTAATCAGTTTTGAAAATGTATAAGATCTGACCAATATGCCTCCCATAACTAAACTCAGTTAAATACTCTGGCACCAGAGTCATACCAGCGTATTTTAATTCTAAATGTAATATTTTATGGTTGACTGCCTTCTATTTTCTCTATTTCAGTTTTGATTATTATAATCCTTTATTATACAGTTATAACTGAGTAAAAACATTTAACTACTTATTAAAAATCCCACCCCCCAAGATGGATTAAACCCATTAAACCCATTGTGACACTAAGCACACCAGTATTTACGCCCCACATGCTGTTGTAATAATCTTTGTATAAAATATGTGTTGTGAGGTATCATTTGAAAACTAATAACACAATGATCATTAATATTCTTGTGTGATGTATGTGTGTGGTGTGAATTAAGAGTTATGACGTATGTTGGAATGACTACTAAAGCGTGTTTAAATCAGACATGCCGGAAGGTTGGTAAACAGGTCTGCCCCAGACAAAGGAATGTGTTTTCCCCACCTGGGAGTTACTTCCAAGTACTTTGAAAGACATTGAAAATGTATTTACATATCATGTAAACACACCCATCAAGTTAACAACAGGTGGAGGCAAACCTCATATCAATTAGTGGTGGGAGAAGACAGCATGGCATCTGCACCCAGCAGGAGAGAAGAACCTCAAGTGATAAGTACCCAAATCATATGATTGTATACAATATTACTATATTAACAAATGTATAGAGTGAGGTCTTTTATGAAAGCTAATTATACACTGGTGACTGATATCATTGCAAAATGTATGTATTAGCACTATATAAGGAATTATCAATACTCACTGATATTAGGTTCTAAAGTTTGCACAGACAGGAGGGAATGTCACAGCTATCTACCTGTCTCCTATGTAAATTAACCATGGTGGAATCAGAAACAATGGAAGCCCCATTTACATAGAAATCATACAGGATTTTGGGAAGCCCACAGGAATGGAAGAACAGCATGGGGGCATCCTTCCTCTTGAAATGAAGTTACTGAACTTTGGAAGAGATAAGCAAAGACAGAAGCCATCTTTGGTATCCATCAGACAGATGCAAGAGGCTAGAGCTCTTGCAAGCTGAAAAAGGTGGTCCTTCAACTAAGGGCGTGTGTGTGGGGGGGCGGGGGTGGTATTCTAGTATCTGGAGATGAATACAAGTAAGAATCCAACTTAGGTAAAGATTTTTCACCTAAGGTGGCAAAGGAAGCCAGCACCCTGAACTTTTGTGGAATTTCCTGACTGATCTAAAGTCAGCCATGGCTGGGAAGAAGACTGACTGGTGAGAAAAAACTATCTTGAACAAAGCCTATACCTTGCTAGATTTAGTTTTAGACTTTTAGAAGTGTATTTTGTTTTCTTTTACTTGTAACTCTTTCTTTCTTCATTCCTTATACCGGAACTCACATAATCCTGTGTATATTTTGTTAATACATTTATTTCATTTTTGCCATAAACCAACTCAGTGCTGTGTTTAAAGGGAAGGGTGTACTTACCCCCAGTTTACAGGAACAACAAACCGTATTATTTCTCTGAGCTGCCCAGGAGAGGGCTAGACAGTTCAGGCTACACAGTTTTGGGGAAATTTGGCACTGGGAATTTATTGGGATCATTTATTTTTTGTAACCAAGGCTGGTGGAAGCCAGAGAGTGACTGGTGTGTTGCTGACAGGTTGCTAGGGTCAGTCTAACGGACCAGGGCTGCAGTGATATACAATCACATCAGGATGTGACCTGCATGCTGGTAGGCTGCTTGTGAGGGAGCCAGGTTAGGAACTACAGCCACAAAACACCGTGAGGCACCTAGGATTACAGGGCAGGCGGTGACACAACCCCTCACTGGTCTTAATTGCCCCCCAAAGACCATGACATCCTTAAATATCATGGCATTAATGAAACTTCTCTCTTTCCAGCAGACCTACAATGGAGGGGCAGGAAGGTCCCAAAATACTAGTTCTAGTGTCACAATTAAAGTGCACATGTAATGAAAGTTCATCTTGTAACACGTGTAATAGTAAGTTAAAATCAAAGTAACTGTTTTAGTATTAGGATAACAAACCAATTCTGCTTTTACTACATATCCTTAATCAAGTATGAATGTTTTCCTCCCACAATGCAAGTTTATAGTTATAACTTGTGGAACTTTTTATGGCTTGGACTGATAATAACTCATAAACAAGGCAGGTAAGTCTACTGTTTAAGAATTCCTGGATAGCTGGCAGATGCTTTGGCAAGTAGACCAGAGTGCCCATATTGATTAGTGGTAATATCACAGGCTCATTGCCTGCACATGCCAGGGTTTTGTGATCCCAGGTATTAGTGCTACGATGAAGACTGATACTTTCTAAAGCACACATTTATTACTTTAAAGTAAAATATCTATCTGGGATTTTAAAAATAAAGGGTCTGATTCTCCATCACCCTGCATCTTGTGCAGCCATTTACAAAATGCCACCATAGTGATTTGTTAGTATTTGACACACAATTCTGCATTCATTTTGAATTGGTATAAATGACCGCCCAATGGGAGAGTCAAGTCATAAACGTTAGATTCTAAACCCGGATGTGTCTTTTGTGTCGCTTGGAGTATCATTTAAAACGTCAACACAAAAAACACCACCATGATTACTTCCGATCCTTTTAAGTTCCCACAGTTTGTTCATAATATTCTGCAACTGGATACATAGTTTTCACTTAAGGAAAAAAATAAAAATCAAAACTAAACTAAAACAGTGTTATCTTGGAACAGACATCTGGCTATATCAGAGTAACCAAGTTTTCATAGATTTTGGATTGTTCTAAGTGGCTTGTATTTACTTAGGCATTTACCAGGCATTTATTTATAATTTTTGCTCATTGGAATGGGCTGCTGAGTTACACATCTCTTGCCATGAATGTCCCGGCTGGAGATCAATTGTATAGTCTTTTTTCAACATGATTCAGAAACGAAGAAATGGCTAATACAGAACATACAATCTAAGAAGCAATGGGCAATAACTATAAACAATCAGACACTGGATGACCTCACTATGAAAATGCCATGATAATACAAAGATTAGATTTCTGCACAAGAAAGGAGACCTTATCACAGTGTGTTTTTTATATATAGATGTGGATGAGACCTCCATGGAAGATCACATAATATAAATGTATGAAGTCTCTTGAGGGTACATTTATTTGAATTATGAGGCACCTGTCAAATAAGTCTAAGCATTTGTTTGGAGACAGCAAAGCGAAGCTGAATAGTTTTATCCTGAAGCTTGAACTGCACACAAACATTACTACAATTTTACTAGAGGTACTCTTGGAACACCATATATTATGAAAAGTAAAACAGAATAACATCATAATAAATGGACAGACCACCTTTTCTCCTGAAGGATCTCAAAGAGATTTACAAATTATATGCATTCTCTCTCTCTCTGATACAGCCACCTCCAGGGAGGAAAGGCAACACCCACGTCTATAACTTCAGGGGTTCAGCTATCTCATCAGTCGCACACACACAACTCCCATTCACTTTAATAGGATTTGCAAGTAATGGGAGGATCAGCCCCAGGCACAACACATAGAACAATATTTGGGTAAGGGCAAACCCCTACTCTATTAAAATGTGCATAGGAAAGTTCAATAAATGTCCCCAGACCAGACAGGACCTTTACTTTTTAAAATCTCATGAGAAACTGTTATCACAATAAAGGGGACGGAATTCAAGGTACCAATTTAGGAAGGATGCAAGAGGAATTGACCCTACTGGCATTTGAACTTGGGAATTTAGATATTTCAAGCCTGAGATGCATGGCATCAAGAGCCTAAAGAAAGATTGATATTTTTTTAATGCATTCTCAAGATAGATAATAAAGTTACCAGGACCAGCTCTAGGCACTAGCAAACCAAGCACGTGCTTCGGGTTGCACAATCTCACGGGTGGCATTCTGAACACCTTTTTTTGGGGGGGGGGGGGTTTCGGCAGTTGCACTCCCAGAAGTGTTTTTTTGTAATTATTTTTTCGCTTGGGGCAACAAAAAGCCTAGAGCCAGCCCTGAAAGTTAGCCATGGTACTTATAACTTGAGAACTATTTGGGAGAAATCTTTAAAATGTTACATATTTATAAGTGCAATATAACTTTTCCCTTACAAATTGTTCCTAAAGAAAACATGGTTGAAACCTAATTATTAAGTGTTACATTTCTCTATGTGTGTGTCTTTCTGTCTCTGTTTAAAATCACCCTGTTGTACCACTTGTAGCCCACATACTGACAAACAATCCTTTTGTAATAATGAAACATGGAACTAAGCAATTTTATGGAAATAAAGTATTATTCCTCCTATTTTACATTATAATGAAGCACTGCAAAAAAAAGCATAGAAATTAGGAGAATTTACCCTTCCTACAGAGAGTGCTGTTCAATACTGACCCACAGAATATATTAAAATTAATGAAATTTAGTTATGAATGATAATATGTTAATCTGCATTCCCTTTGGGAAAGTGTATATATAGCAATCTATCCTAGCAGAACATGAATAGTATGGTTTACATTTCATAACTAGGGCAGCACCAAGATAGTTGAGGCTTGATTCTCCTCGGCCTTTTGCATTGTGCGGTCATTTATACTTGCGCAGAATGTGTGGGAAGGGATTGTGAAACACTACATTTGAGGGCCTGGTTCACCTTTACTTTGCACCTAATGCTGTCATTTGCATCAGAGGTCAAAAGAGTGTAAAACTCTACCATTCTGCTTTCATAGCATTCAATACTAAGTCTTCACAGATCTAAATGACTGTAGAACGTGGAACGCAATAGAAAATCATGCCATGATGTTTTGACTTTTACCTTCTTATAAATAGTAAGGAAAGTTTACAGACATGTGGTACACACAGACAATGGCATGTAGCCGATCTGTAACTGCTAGCAGCAAATATGTCCTGTCAAGTTTCCTTCCCCACTCTGAACTTTAGGGTACAGATGTGGGGATCTGCATGGACACTTCTAAGCTTAATTACCAGCTTAGATCTGGTATCGCTGCCACCATCGCCCAAGTACTACCTTTTTTTCTTGGGTAGTCTTGAGAGACTTCACCAATTTCCTGGTGAACACAGATCCAAACCCCTTGGATCTTAAAACAAGGAGAAATTAACCATCCCCCCTCCCTTCTCCCACCAACTCCTGGTGGATCCAGATCCAACCCCCTTGGATCTAAAAACAAGGAAAAATCAATCAGGTATTAAGAAAGAGCCTTTTAATTAAATAAAAGAAAGGTAAAAGAAAACCCTCTGGCAGAGATTAGCATACCAGCTACTCTCACAGACAACAGATTCAAAACACAGAGGATGTTCCCCTGGGCACAAATTTAGTTACACAAAAAATACCCCAAATACCCAATTTTGATAATTCCCTTAATGATACCAAGACAAGTTACAAAGAAAATAAACATAAACCTATTTATTCCTTTCTAAAACTTACTACTCTGATAAGAGGCTGGTTCCTTGATCTTTTTCACTCCAGCTGAAACTGAAACTCTAAACAAAGGAAAACTTCCCTCCTTCCTTTTGAAACACCTTGTTCCTCTGGTCAGGTGTCAGCTAGGCTAGGTGAACTTCTTAACCCTTTACAGGTAAAAGAGGCATTAACCCTTAACTATCTGTTTATGACATGTCCAATGGCCCATAATGATGCACTAGATGGGGAGGGCTTTGAGTTACTACAGAGAATTCTTTCTCAGGTGTCTGGCTGGTATGTCTTGCCCACATGGTCAGGGTCCAACTGATTGCCATATTTGAGGACAGGAAGGAATTTCCCCCAGGTAAGGTTGGCAGAGACCCTGTGTTTTTCACCTTCCTCTACAGCATGGAGCACGGGCCACTTGCAGTTTAAACTAGTATAAATGGTGGATTCACTATAACTTGAAGTCTTTAAATCATAATTTATGGACTTCAGTAACTCAGCCAGAGATTAGGCGTCTATTACAAGAGTGGGTGGGTCATGATGGTCCAATCTGATCTTAAAGTCTATAGGTCTATTCTCCATTGAGGAGCAGGCAAGATAGCAGGGGTAAAGGCTTAAAAGAAAACTGGTTATGAATTATCTAAGCACACAGAAACAAACAGTCTTAAGATTTATTACAGTTTTTCTCATTCAAAAAGTCAAAAATGGGGGAAATTATTTTCAATAAGGGAGGGAAAAAAGCAGCAGCAGTTGTAGGCTGAGAAAAGCAGGAGAAACTGCAACCATTCTAAACAACTGAAAATAGGGATTTAATATGGAAGTGCTATCTCAATGTTAACTACAATGACATTGCAAATGGGATAAAAAGTAACAAAGGGGGGTTTAGAAAGACTTTTAGAAAACATGCTGAAGCAGTCTGAAAGTAAGAGCATTGAAGGAACGAGGTGAAGGCCCACATCTTTATACCGGGTCCTGCAACGCTAGTGGCCGCCTGTCATAGAAGATCAAAAAGACTATTTTATGGTAGTTTTGGCTTGGTGAACTTTTTCTCTGTCTCTGTAATGAAGAGATAGTCAATAAAGGGATTTTTGTTTTGTGACTACAATACATCATTAAGAATAGCCGAAACAAAACTGAAATGCAATACACTTCCAATATCTGCACCGTTTTACAATTAAAATAAATCAGGCACATTTTATTGCTCTGTCAGACAGTATAGTATAGGATTACCAATCTGTGTATGTTGTGGGCTGTTAAAAATGAACATTTTCCTCCAGTGGTCTCAGAGATATTGCAGTAGTTTCTTATATTTACAATAGTTTCAAGGACTGCACTGTATCCATAAAATATTTTACAAATCTTTATTAAAGTCATCGGTATACTAGCAGAAACAACAATTTACTATATCATCCTGTGTTAACTATGGATACTTGATGAATTTTTTACTGGAATCAACTGCACACTCAACTCTCAGTCATATGGTCAGACATTCAATCTTTCATCTATTTACAAAGCACAGAGCCTCTCTGAAGTTGAAAAATGATTCCTCAGGTTTTGGAGAGTGGGGCTCCAAACTGTTACTACTAGCAGAAGTAGTCACAAATATTACCTACTTCTGAGACATCTGAGGATAATCTGATTTTTTTCCACCTCTCAGTGTGGCAGTGTGGGGCAGTCGCACAGTGGAATGGAGTGCAAAGTAAGAGACTCAAGGGAAGTGGAGCTGCATAGATGAAAGGAGACAGAGTGTGACAGTAAGGGAAAGAGAGGGGAAATTGTGGAGAAAAGGGAATTAAAAAAAAGGACTACAAAGGAAAAAAGGGGACAGCAAGAAACAATGGGGGGCATTATGAGGTTTAGTGTCCCATATTGCCACTCATTCTGAGGGGCTGTGTATCACATTGCACCAGTTAAGTGGTATGGCTAAGCAGATCCAAGGAGTTTCACAGTCTTGTTCATAGAGGTGCTGATCACAAACAGCAAGTACTTGTGGCTCACCAGGGTACTCTCAGTTTGAAGCAATCCCAGCAATCAATAACCCTTGTTCCCCTAACTCAAAACACATGAATCAGCTACAAAGTGTAATGCCAAAAAAAAAAAATCTTTCAAACTCAGTGGAAAACATGGCAAAAAGACAACTCCAGGAAGTACTGATAATAGGATCAGTTAATGCAATTACTTTTTTATGTAATCAGTTTGTCTCTGTACACTCCCAACATTAAAAACAAAGAATAAAATTCAAAGAGAGTCATCTGGGGAGTTGTCTTAACATACTGTGATACACAGTTAATGATAAGGCATTCTCTTCTTTAGCCTATCTCTCAGCTTAAATTAGGCATCTTGCTAATGTCAAACCCAGATGCCAACTGTATTGTCTATGGTAACAGGGTCCAGATTACATTTCACTAGATCACAACCTGCTACATAGCAATGCAACTTAATTTTTTTCATCATTGAGTGTTTAGTATGTTGTAATTCTCAGTGCAGGCTCCTAGTCTGGGTTCTTGGGATGGAGAGAGAAGGAAGACCATCCACACGCATGCCATGCTACTGGAGGAAATGGATTCTCTTAATACATACTGTTTTCCCTACATCTGCAAAAATTCTGAGTTCTTGAGGCTAAATATTACTGCTGTGGTAAGATGCACTACGGCCAAGACACTATCCAACTTACACAAACTGTTGATAATGTTTTTAGAATATACATACATATCTATATATGAGTGATCAAAAGATTTCATTTAGATATAATTGAAATGTTTTGTTCCAATTTTCCTTTTTTATTTTAGATTATATAACATAAAACTTTGAAACAAATATAATTTTAAAATGGAAAATTGAAAAGGTCAAAATGGAACATTTCAATGACACCAGAACACTTTTTTCCAGTTTTTCTTTTTAATAAGCTATCATCAATATTGACATATTTCTGCAAATATCTCTACTATAGACAAACTGGCATGTTCCAACAGAAAAATATTCCATCAGAAAATTTCCAAACCAGGTCTGTAAATTGTTTCCAGCTGTCAAAATCTCATCCTTAAATCCTTAGTATCTGTTTCGTTTCAAATTCAGAAAGTTTTAATGTTAAGATATTCCATTTTGAAAAAGGTGGATATATATATATATATTACAATGGGAACATATCTGGAAAATTGTCAAAAAGATTGTGTTCAATCTTTCAAAAATTCACCTTCGGGAGAGTAAATTTGGAAAATGTGAGAACCAACAAGTAAAGATTGTATGAAGTGAAGATGTGGGAAAATAGGATGTTTTAATATATGCCTTGTGCACCCTTAACTATAACAGTTACTACTTGTGACTACTAATTGACCAAAATCGTACTAATATATTTCTGGGCAACAAAATAAATAAGCCACATTCTGATTCAATAACTATAATAATACCATACTAAAGATTAAAAGGAGATGATTTGGGGTTGAACCTCTCATCCTGTTCTCTTGATTTGACTGGACTATGCTTAACACAGAACATGTGTGTGAGAGTCAGAGAGATTGGACATATTTGTGTTCCCCTAATCCTGTAGACAATGGAAGTTAGTTCAAGCCCTGTGTAAATTAGGAGTCTCAGGGCTACTCTAACCTATACCAGCTGAGAACAACACCCAAGGGCAGGGCAGGGCCTGACAGGGGTTGCTGAACTGCAACACCTTCTGGCAAACACCCCTCCATCCCCTCTAGGCATTCACCTGACTCACTGAAGCCAGGGGAATCCTCAGGTGACACTATTTAGATGAGGATTATATATTTTGTGTCTTCAGAGTGGTGCAAATTGGCCACAGGGTTGGCCAAGTTCTGGCCCATCCAGCATGTCAACCACTCAATATCTCAAGACATTTATTTTGGCACTAAAGAGACACTAGTTATTAATATTTTATAAATATGTTTTAAAAATACGTAACAAAGATTAACAAGTATATAAAAGGTTATAGAGTAGCTAAAAACCAATAATTCATCATCAGGACTTAAATAGCATACTGTAGCCCTCTTAATATTTCTTAATTAAATGCACAGTGAAGCATATTCAAGACTCTTAATTTAATTCTTCTGTGATTTCCCTTTTTTGTGATTGATCACTTTGCAAACTGTGTTCTTCATACTGCATAACTGGCATAATAAACAAATCTAAATCACTACTTTTTGAATAACTTTGAGTTTGTTTACCAGACTTCTGTAAAACCAAGAAATAATATCAATGAACTTTTAAAAGACTATAAAAGGCCAGATTCTCAGCTTGTGTAAATAGGTTTAGTTCCACTGCGGTCAATAGAACTATCCACTGTAACTGAGGATATGGCCCAAGAAGTAATATTGATAGGAGATACAGACTCAGTTAACAAGAATTTATATTATTACTCCTTGATAGTCTCTCTCTCTCTCTCTCTCTATATATATATATATATACACACATATACACAAATTTTAACAGACTCACTTTGAACTCCATGAGAGCGGACTACTTTCCAAGTTTCTGAAGCAACTTCTTTCACATCCACTTGGTAATGATGAATGGGCACACCTCCATGTGAATCTGGCTTATTGAAAGAGACCTTGGCAATAGTCTGAGACAACTCTATAATTCTTACTCCGTAGGGACTGGATGGCACATCTAAAAAATAACAAACATCAATTTAATTCAACTGTGGTAATCAGATAATCTACAGAAAGCACTTGATAATCCATCTCAAACAGCCTGCTGAGAAAAAAAATAGGTTATAAAATATTTTAATGCATATGACTTCAGGTTCTGTCTTAAACAGTTAAGTCTATGCTATAGGCCATTGATATGAAATCACAAGTAAAAGAAACAAACTTTCTTGTATGGATAATTAAACAGTGTTAAAGTGCGTATAAACGTACTCCATTCCACCAAGGACATGGTTCTCTTCTGTCTTTCTTTCATAGTACAATCCAGCTAATTTAGAGGAAAACAAGAGTTCATTGACTTTTTTTGTTCACTATTAGGGCTGTCGATTAATCACAGTTAACTAACATGATTACTTCAAAAAATTAACCATGATTAAAAAAATTGTGATTAATCACACTTTTAATTGCATTGTTAAAGAATAGAATACCAAGTGAAATTTATTAAATATTTTTGGATGTTTTTCTATATTTTTGAATATATTTATTTTAATTACAACACAGAATACAAAGTGTACAGTGCTCACTTTACATTATTATTTTTATTACAAATATTTGCACTGTCAAAATTATAAACAAAAGAAACAGTATTTTTTAATTCACCTCATACAAGTACTGTAATGAAATCTCTTTATTGTGAAAGTGCAACTTACAAATGTAGTTTTTTTGTTATATAACTGCACTCAAAAACAAAAACAATGTAAAACTTCAGAGCCTAAGAGTCCACTGAGTCCTACTTCTTGTTCAGCCAATTGCTAAGACAAACAAGACATAATGCTGCCCACTTCTTATTTACAATGTCACCTGAAAGTGAGAATGGGCATTTTCATGGCACTTTTGTAGCTGGCATTGCAAGGTATTTACGTGCCAGATATGCTAAACATTCATATGCCTCTTTATGCTTCGGACACCATTCCAGAGGACGTGCTTCCATGCTGATGGCGCTCATTAAAAAAAAAAAGTTAATTAAATTTGAGTCTGAACTCCTTGTGGAAGAATTGTATGCCTCCTGCTCTGTTTTACACACATTCTGCCATAGAGTCCATATTATAGCAATCTCGGATGATGACCCAGCACATGTTCGTTTTAAGAAGACTTTCACTCCAGATTTGCCAAACAATGTGAGATTTCCAAAGATAGCTAAAGCACTCGACCCACGGTTTAAGAATCTGAAATGTCTTCCAAAATCTGAGAGGGATGAGGTGTGGCGCATGCTTTCAGAAGTCTTAAAAGAGCAACACTCCAATGTGGAAACTACAGAACCAAACCACCAAAAAAGAAAATCAACCTTCTGCTGGTGGCATCTGATTCAGACGATGAAAATCAATATGCGTTGGTCCACAATGCTTTGGATCATTATCAAGCAGAATCCATCATCGGCATGGGCGCATGTCCTCTGGAATGGTGGTTGAAGCATGAAGGAACATATGAATCTTTAGCTCATCTGGCATGTAAATATCTTGCGACACCAGCTACTACAACAGTGCCAGGCAAATGCCTGTTCTCACTTTCGGGAGACGTTGTAAACAAGAAGCGGGCAGCGTTATCTCCTGCAAAAATAAACAAACTTGTTTGTCTAAGTGATTGGCTGAACAAGAAATAGGACTGAGTCGACTTGTAGGCTCTAAAGTTTTACATTATTTTATTTTTGAGTGCGGTTAGTTTCTGTACATAATTCTACATTTGTAAGTTAAACTTTCATGATGAAGAGATTGCATTCCATTATTTGCATTAGGTGAATTGAAAAATATTATTTCTTTTGTTTTTACTATGCAAACATTTGTAATCCAAAATAATAATATAAAGTGAGCCCTGTACACTTTATATTCTGTATGGTAACTGAAATCAATATATTTGAAAATGTAGAAAACATCCAAAAATATTTAAATAAATAGTATTATATTATTTTTAACAGTGTGATTAATCGCACAATTAATCATGATTAATTTTTTTTAATCACTTGACAGCCCTATTTACTATATAACTACGTAAAGGAGAATAGCAGCCTTTACATCCAACTTAAATCAGCTGTGCCTTCTACGTAAATGGAGAGTTCAGATTCTGTATTTCTATAAAAAGATTAATTGTCATAATAAAGAAAATATTAAAGGAAAATATAAAGATGTTCATACAAAACTATTTAGCCGTTTTTATAAA
Organism: Mauremys mutica; assembly: GCF_020497125.1. NCBI lineage: Eukaryota > Metazoa > Chordata > Testudines > Geoemydidae > Mauremys > Mauremys mutica. The sequence continues at coordinate 20,843 of NW_025422889.1, forward strand.
ATTCGGCAGTGCAGTCAAACATATACACATTTATTTTTGCTGGATTGGACTCCAAAGTATTGTTAAGGATCTTTACGAAAGGTTTCTGTCCTATTTGCATTTTAAGGATTAATTTGCAGTCTAACTTGGAGTTGAAATATTTTCTCTGTAATCAAAAACTAATGCACAGTTTTCAAAGAAGAAAAAAACAATAAAAAGTATTAAAAATATAGGTGTTTCTGTTGAGATTCTAAGACATTAAATAAAAATGAGAAATTTATTTCAGTGTCTACATTTTCAGAAGCAGAAACTTGGCTTTATAAAACATGGCCCAACTAACTAAAGAGTCTTCTTTTTCATTCTTTTTTTTTTTTAACTCTCCTGGTCCTGTAGGTTTTTCACGTGGTTCAGCAGATGAGTACTGTGCATGGGCATTTTATATACATGGTAGTGCATGACAAGTACTGGCAAGCCTTTTTTGTTGTATATGCAGAAGACAAAAAAATTCAGATGTGATTAGGGAGTCTCTTTTTATATATTTGAAACTGGCCTCTATGCAATTTCCTTCTTACTTGCATATTTGACATTCTACTATTCATTATCTTACAATATAAGAAGAAATTATTCCCCTGTTTCAGAGTGGTATGTCAGAGACGTACACAGATGTGCAGATGTCTGAAGATGACTAAAACTTATCCATGTACTAAACTATTCACATAAAATGAAGTTTTATCTATGAATGATCAAACCATCTGTGATGAAGTAAGAATCATACTGAACTTCTGTCAGTACTTAATACAATTTTCAGTTCATTTTGACACAATATTAAAAAAAAAACTGTTTAAAGACACATCCATCTTCTTAACTCTCATTGAAAATGGGGAGATGGAGGAGACCATAAGTGACTGCTGTACCTCTGTGGAGACAAAAGATGACCCAGTGGTGAAGGTACTAGCTTGGCACATGGGTACAATTCCATGCTCCACCACAGAATTCCTGTCAGACCTTGGGCATGTTACTTAGGTCAGTGGTTCTCAAAGCCAGTCTGCTGCTTGTTCAGGGAAAGCCCCTGGCAGCCCAGGCCAATTTGTTTACCTGCCGTGTCCACAGGTTCGGCCGATCGCGGCTCCCACTGGCCGTGGTTTGCCGCTCCAAGCCAATGGGGGCTGTGGGAAGCGGTGGCAAGCAGAAAAACTTTGCCTCAGTACCCCATCTGTAAAACAGTGGGAAAAGCCCTTCCCTACCTCACAGAAGTGCTGTGAAATACAATAAAAAGTCTGTGAGGCGCTCAGGTATTATCATGATAGGGGTCATATACATTTGTAAAATAGGTACCTTCTCTTCCCTTTATCCTCCTGTTGGCTGTAGGAAACCCATAATTCCACTCTTCAAGAGACTTCCTGCATTCCTCTCCTCCAAACTCTGTTAGCCATGCTGTTTTTCCTCTTAAAGAGACTGTTATCCAATAGAGCCTGCTGCTAATTCCCAAAACTATCCAGTGGGGTCCTCTGTCCTTTTAGTTTTGTATATGATTCATTATGATAAACATGGCATATGGGAGGAAACATCATAGGTGCAGAAAGGATTTTTTTTCTTTCTTACTGCAGATCTGAGTATAATTTCTGCCAAATGATTAATATTCAGTTTCTTTTTGTTATTGAGCATCAAGTGAAGCTCTTGTGAAGACCTAGCAAAATATTTTGCATGATAGCTAACAATTGCCAAAATGTTTACTTAAGAAAATGTGAAACACACTCAAACACTTACTGTAGTGAGCCGGCGTGGCTCCCCTCCTGCCCAGAGGAGGGAGAGCCCAGGGAGAGACCAGAGTGGGTGGAGCTACGGAGCTCTGACCCTGCCCCTCAAAGGGTCAGGCGGCGACCCGGAAGTATAAAAGCCTGCCCTCAGAGCTCAGTCAGTCGCCTGCCGCCGAAGAGAACAGACGTACCTCAGCGAGCTCGAGACTGGGAAGCCTCTGCGACCTGGTGCAACCGCCCAGACTGGCCTGAGCTCCCCCGCACCCGCTACCTGGAGGAGCCGCCGGAGCAACCCTGGGCTGACCTTCCCGAGGAGTTACCGGACCTACCACCCAGCCCCGGCCGCGATGAGCCCATGCTCATGGACCCTCCAGAGGCTGACGTCAGGACCCAGGTAGGTCCTGAGCGGGAGTTCGGACGTAGCCCGGGGGCAGCCGACCCCAGTCAGGCTGCGGCCTTACCAGAGCCCATGTCAGTGTGTTGCGGTCAGGATCCCCACTGACTGACCAGCAGAGTAATAGTCGCTGCTAGGGCGCCAGGTTGGGAGGCAGTGGAGTGGGAGGGCCTGCGTCCCTCCCCTGACACCCCACTCTGGGGTGGCAGACTCCCCCTCTCCTTGGCCTGAAGAGGCCACTACCTTAACTGTTACTGTTGCTCAGCCCTGAACCAAAGGCCTGAGCTTTCTGACTCTGTGGTTGCTGCCCCGCCATGACCTAGGGCCGGGCATTAACTGTTACTGTTGCTCAGCCCTGAACCAAAAGCCTGAGCTTTCTGACTCTGTGGTTGCTGCCCCGCCTCTGGAGGGTCCACGAGCATGGGCTCATCGCGGCTGGGGCTGGGTGGTAGGTCCGGCAGTTCCTCGGGAAGGTCGTCCCAGGGTTGCTCCGGCGGCTTCTCCGGCTAGCAGCAGGGGCGGGGAAGCTCCGGCAGCTCCTCCGGGTAGTGGGCGCGGGGAAGCTTCGGCAGCTCCTCCGGGTAGTGGGCGCGGGGGAGCTCCGGCAGCTCCTCCAGGTAGCGGGCGCGGGGGAGCTCCGGCAGCTCCTCCAGGTAGCGGGCGCGGGGGAGCTCCGGCAGCTCCTCCAGGTAGCGGGCGCGGGGGAGCTCCGGCAGCTCCTCCAGGTAGCGGGCGCGGGGGAGCTCCGTCAGCTCCTCCAGGTAGCGGGCGCGGGGGAGCTCCGGCAGCTCCTCCAGGGAGCGGGCGCGGGGGAGCTCCGGCAGCTCCTCCAGGTAGCGGGCGCGGGGGAGCTCAGGCCAGTCTGGGCGGCTGCACCAGGTCGCAGAGGCTTCCCAGTCTCGGGCTTGCTGAGGTACGTCTGTTCTCTTCGGCAGCAGGAGCCTGACTGAGCTCTGAGGGCAGGCTTTTATACTTCCGAGTCGCCGCCTGACCCTTTGAGGGGCGCGGTCAGAGCTCCGTAGCTCCGCCCACTCTGGTCTCTGCCTGGGCTCTCCCTCCTCTGGGCAGGAGGGGAGCCACACCGGCTTACTACAGTAAGCCGGGGATGGCGCTGGGGTGCCATGCTCTGCCGCCCCACTACGACTTACCAAGATGGGTCCCAACGATGACCCCGAGGCATTCTTGGTGACCTTCGAACAGGTGGCCCTCGTCGCTGGGTGGGCCCGAGACCAATGGGCTACACTTCTGGCCCCATACCTGACCGGGACTGCCCAGACGGCTTACAGGGGGCTGGCCACAGAGGAAGCCAGGGATTATAGCTGAGTAAAGGCCGTGATTTTGGATGCCCTGGATGTTAGCCCTGAGACTTTTCGGCTGCGGTTCCGGAGCCATACATACTCCCCGGGCGCCCAACCTCGGCTGGTGGCCCAAGGCCTAAAGGAGGCGTGCCGGCGATGGCTACAGCCAGAAATGAGGACGGCAGGAGGTCACCGAACAAGTCGTCCTGGAGCAGTTTGTCCACACTCTGCTGGCCCAAGGACGAGCCTGGGTGCTTCGCCACCGGCCAGCAACGTTGGCCGCGGCCTTCTCTTTAATGGAGGACTTTCTCGCGGCTGAAGCATCCGTGGGGCCCGCCTTTCGGCCTCCCAACTCCAGACCCGAACGCCCTAACTCGGACAGAAGGGGGGGCGCCCTGACCGGGCCGCGAAAACCTTGTCGCGGGCAGGACACCCATCCGGGGTCTCGGGCCCGACGTCCAGATCCTACCCCTCAGCCTGTCCCCGCGCTCCCTGTGCCGGGGCCCTCGAGGGCCCACCAAAGTCCCCCCAGGAATCTGAGGGGAGCCCCCTCCAGGGGCGGCCGCCCTGAACTCGGACCCTGTTTCCGTTGCGGGAAGTCTGTACACTTGCAGCGGGACTACCCAGAAATGGACTGCAGCTTCGGACAGGTCTGTGCTGGGGACACCCGGGCCCGGTTACCAAAGGCTCCCAAAATCACGGTCCCAGTAGTTGTCGGGGACCAGGCCACCCAGGCGTTGATTGACTCTGGCTGCGGCCAGACGTTAATCCACCAGACCCTGGGACCCCAGGCCGACCCCCACCTGGGGACAATTCACCTGCAATGCATCCATGGGGATGTCCGGCCTTACCCTAGTGCTTGTGTCCCGCTGACAGTCGCTGGCGTCACCCGACGAATTGTGGTCGGCTTAGCTCCTCGATTGGCCTACCTGGTGATCCTGGGGCGGGACTGGCCCACCTTTGAGGAGGTCCTCCAGTCGATCGCGGTGCTGGAGGGAGAGCCCCAGGAGGCCCTGCCAGAAGAGGGGGATGGGACCCCGGGAATGGAACCAGGGACCGAGGAAACTGATAATCCCCGGCTGGAGCCCGTGGTTGAACCCCTGCCCCATACTGATTTTTGCCAGGACCAGAGGACTGACTCTACCCTTAGCCGGGCCTACGAACAGCTCGCGGCAGTTGATGGGACCATCATCGACCCCCAGCGCGCAACCCAGTGGCCCCACTTCGAACTGCGCCGGGACCGTCTCTACTGGATTGACCGTGATGCCCGCACGCAGGAACCCCAAACACAGTTGCTGGTACCGCGTGTCACCAGCGGGCCGTGATGAAGCTGGCACATGACATCCCGGCGGCCGGGCATCTGGGCCATGAAAAGACCCTCACTCGGATCCTGACGCAGTTCTTCTGGCCCGGTATTCACCAGGAGGTGAAGAATTATTGTAACTCCTGCCCCGAGTGCCAGCTAGCCGCTCCACCGCGAGTGCGCAAGGCAACCCTGGTCCCCATACCAATAATGGAGACGCCTTTTGAACGGGTGGCCATGGACCTGGTGGGCCGGCTCCCAAAAAGTGTTCTGGTTTCCAGTATGTCCTGGTCATCGTTGATTATGCCACCCGTTTCCCCCAGGCCATCCCATTGCGGAGTACTATGGCCCGGACCATCGCGGGGAAACTGGTGAAGGTCTTTGCTCGAGTGGGCCTGCCCCAGGAGATCCTAACAGATCAAGGCACCAATTTCACCTCCCAGTTGTTACAGCAGGTCTGCGAGCTCCTGGGGGTTAAACAGTTACGCATCTCCGTGTACCACCCGCAGATGGACAGGCTGGTGGAATGATTCAATTGGACCCTCAAGGAGATGCTGCGGAAGTTCCTCCCGGAGCAGCTACACTGATGGGACCAGTTGCTCCCTCCCCTGCTGCTAGCCATCTGGGAGGTACCCCAGGCATCGAACAAGTTTTCCCCATTTGAGCTATTATATGGGCGCCGTCCGCGGGGCCTGTTGGACTTGATGCGGGAGACCTGGGAGCAGTCCCCCTCCCCGACCCAGGGACTCCTGCAGTATGTCCTCCAGCTGCAGGAGTACTTTGCTCAGGCTGGGGCCCTGGCTCGTGGAAACTTAAAGGCTACACAGGACAGACAGGAGCAGACTTACAACCAGGAGGCTCAGGTGCGTGACTTTGAACCTGGGGATCGGGTCCTGCTCCTCCTGCCCTCTAGTGAATCAAAGCTACTGGCCCGTTGACAGGGACCCTACGACGTAGCTCGAAAGGTTGGGCCCATCACGTATGAGATTCACCAACCTGACAAACGCAAAAAGACCCAGCGATACCATGTGAATCTGTTAAAGCCCTGGCGAGACCGGGAGGGCCTACTAATCAATCCTTACCCATCCGAGCTTGAACTGGGTCCCCGCGCGCCCCAGGCAGAGGATCTCACGGCACCCCTGCTCGGCGACACCCTGACGGAAGAGCAGCGCAAGCAGGCCAACTGTCTCCTGCAGGCTTTCCGGGGAACCTTTACAGCTCTACCTGGATACACGACCCTGGCCTATCATTCGATCCAGACCGAGCCAGGGAAGGTGGTCCGGGAAATGACCAGGCCACTGCCGTACTGGATGCACCAAGAGGTAGAGGAAGAGGTGCAGGCCATGCTGGTCTTAGGGGTCATTGAGCTGTCTCAGAGTGAGTGGCGCAGCCCAGTGGTCTTGGTACCCAAGCCCGATGGCACCTGTCGGTTTTGTATAGACTTCCGGAGGGTGAATGCCATCTCCCGGTTTGATGCTTACCCAATGCCCCACGTGGACGAGCTGCTGGGCTGCCTAGGGGAGGCCCAGTTCATTACCACCCTCGACCTCAGTAAAGGATACTGGCAGATCCTGCTTGATGACACCTCGAAGGAAAAGACGGTGTTCGCCACTCCGACGGGACTCTACCAGTTTATGCGGATGCCTTTTGGCCTCCATGGGGCCCCGGTGATGTTCCAGCGGCTGATGGATCACCTATTACGGCCCCATCGAGACTATGCGGCCGCGTATTTGGACGATGTGGTAATCTATAGCCGCCGCTGGGAAGAACACCTGGATCGGATAGCCGCGGTCCTGCGGTCCCTGCAAAAGGCGGGGCTGACGGCCAACCCAAAGAAGTGCCGCATTGCATGGCAGGAGACCACATATCTCGGCTATACTATTGGGGGAGGACGAGTGAAACCCCTCATTGGGAAAGTGCAAGCCCTGGCAGCCTGCCCAATGCCGACTACAAAACGCCACGTCCAACAGTTCCTGGGCCTTGTCGGGTACTATCGGCGGTTCATCCCCCAGTTTGCCTCCATCGCAGCGCCCTTAACAGGACTATTGACAAAGAACAGCCCCCGGCAGGTAGGGTGGACCCCGGAATGTGAAGAGGCCTTCCGGACGCTCCAGACATGTCTCTGTCAAGAGCCGGTCCTATATAGCCCGGACTTCAACCGGAGGTTCATCCTCCAGACGGATGCCTCAGAGGTAGGGTTGGGGGCTGTCCTGTCCCAAGAGGTGGATGGAAGGGACCACTCGGTGCTATACCTCAGCCGGAAGTTATTTCCCCGGGAGAGGAACTACGCTGTGGTGGAAAAAGAAGCACTGGCCATAAAGTGGGCCTGTGACGCCCTCCGCTTCTACCTCCTTGGGGCTCCAGTCACGTTAGTCATGGACCATGCCCCCCTCCGATGGTTGATGAATATGAAAAACAACAATGCCCGACTCATGCGATGGTATCTGACCTTACAACCCTCTGCGTTTACCATCCAGCATCGGGCTGGCAAAGACCACACGAACGCGGACTTTATGTCTCGCCTCGGAGGGATGGAAGAGCCTGACCCTGGCGAGCGGGAGCCAGACTTGAGTGGGGGGGTATGTAGTAGCCAGTGTGGCTCCCCTCCTGCCCAGAGGAGGGAGAGCCCAGCCAGAGACCAGAGTGGGCGGAGCTACGGAGCTCTGACCCCACCCCTCAAAGGGTCAGGCGGCGACTCGGAAGTATAAAAGCCTGCCCTCAGAGCTCAGTCAGTCGCCTGCCGCCGAAGAGAACAGACGTACCTCAGCGAGCTCGAGACTGGGAAGCCTCTGTGACCTGGTGCAGCTGCCCAGACTGGCCTGAGCTCCCCCGCGCCCGCTACCTGGAGGAGCTGCCGGAGCTCCCCTGCGCCCGTTACCCGGAGGAGCCGCCGGAGTTTCCCCGTGCCTGCTGCTACCCGGAGGAGCCGCCGGAGCTTCCCCGCGCCTGTTACCTGGAGGAGCCGCCGGAGCTTCCCCGCGCCTGCTACTACCCGGAGGAGCCGCCGGAGCAACCCTGGGCCGACTTTCCCGAGGAACTGCCGGACCTGCCACCCAGCCCTGGCCGCGATGAGCCCATGCTCGTGGACCCTCCAGAGGCTGACGTCAGGACCCAGGTAGGCCCCGAGGGGGAGTACGGAGGTAGCCTGGGGGTTGCTGCCCCGCCCTGACCGAGGGCCGGGCCTTAACTATACTGTTGCTCAGCCCTGAACAAAAGGCCTGAGCTTTCTGACTCTGTGTTTGTTGCCCCGCCCTGACCTAGGGCCAGGCTCATAGCTCTTGTTACAGCTCAGCCCTGCTGAAGGGTCTGAGCCTCGCGCCCAACAGGGCAGGTGACTGCTGCAAGGACTGCCGGGGGAGACCCCGGCCGGACTATTTCCCTGGACTCCCCGGTGTGTAGTGAGCCAGTGTGGCTCCCCTCCACCCTGGAGAGGGTCGAGCCCTGGTGAGCACTTGTACACTTACTCATAATGCACATTAAAGGCACATCCTTCAAAGAATGCCATCCATGCATTTCAAAGAGTAGCAAAGTTATATTCCGTTACAGAATATGGAAATATAGAGTGTGTCACCCTATACAAATACAATTTAATACAATTTAATTTAATACAAATTAAAATATTTCCTATCTCCTTCAGAATGAGTAAATATAGCATTTTTTCCCAGTGGAAAGCAAAAAAAAAAAAAAAATTAAATAAAAAAAAATAGAGCATTAGCAGACTAATGAACTGAGTCCAGTTTTGCAGTTAGTTAACAAATATGAACTCAATCCTGAAAAATGCTGAGCATTCTGGCCCTGATCTACCTACACATTTATATGTGTATTAACTTTAAGTATCTGAGTAGTCTTCCAATGGGACTACTCACTTGGGGTCTGATCCTACAGCACTTAAATCAGTGGGAGTTTTGTCATGAACTTCTATGAGAGAAGGATCAAGCCATTGTTCAACATTCAGAATGTGTTTATTAACTGCTTTGTAGGATTGGGGTCACAGTACTCAATGCTTTGCAGGATCAATCTTTGGTGAGAGGCTCTCTCTTTCTCTCTCAAAAAATAGTGAGTGTTGTAACTATAAACAGCAATATTAACCTCCACTATCCATCTCAGGAAAGAGCCTGACTCAGAAATCGCATTTATTTCAGCAGGATTCCTCAGAGGATAAGGAACAACTCACCATGAATAAATGCGGCCAAATCTGGCTCTAACAGTTTTACTGAAGCTTCGTGTAAAAATAGAATGGGGAGTCAGGTATAGGTATTTAGATAGTGACATTCCATTTTTTTCCCCTATAGCTTCATTCTCCCCTCCCTAGTCTTTCCCTAGTAAAACTCCATTTACTTTAATAAATTCACTCTGAATAATAAAAAACATCAAATGGTACAAATTCAAGTTGAATGAAGAGATCTGTTTTCCAACTAAACAGTCCTGCTCTCTCTCTCAAACTGTTTCCCAACACTCCCTAAGGTGGTATAGACAACTGCTTCAAATGCCTACCAACTTCCCTGCAAGAAATATCTTCAACTTTGACCCAAAAAAAGCAGATTTGAAAAGACAATCCTCACCCCCCACCCAACTGATAAGGATCTGTAAGCTGTGAAATTTGATCATGTGATAGGTGTCACTATTGGATGAACCTCACCCTGCTTTGAGCATGACTTGTCTCTGGAACGGGAGTCTTCCCTTTACCTCAGGCCATGACACTCTACCCTTTCTTCTCATTCACTTTTCATCTCATGACCCTTCATCACCTTATTATCATAATGCTTAAAGGCATTTTTGGTGAAATATGGTAGCAGGAGAAGTTTCACTATCCTCTACGCAAATACAGAGTATATTTTAACCTTAATTTTATTTCAGAATCCCTATTCTTGCACATTAACAAAGGGGTTATATAATCAGTCTCTCATTGTTGAAGTAACATACATTACCCCTTCTAAATACTGTTAAATGTTTTGCTGAATATCAGTGTCCTGTAGCATTTTCATGACCAACACAATGTTGTGTGTGGTTTTGCACAATGACAAGAGTTTGGCAAGTCAAGTCTACAATTCACCGGCAGAGCTGTATGAGGTAGCCTAACTTGTAAATTTCCTATGTGCACTATTCACTGCTGTAACTACTGCCATGTTCCTCGTGTCAGGGACAGATTAAAGCATAGGTGCAATAAGCCTATCTGTGGTGCTGCAGCTCCTTGAGTCATGTGATAAGATCAGACTCTCAGCTGCCATTTTTTTTTTTTGAAAAGTTAGCCCTCATGGATGCAAAGAAAAGACTGAAAACATGAAATTAATGTAACTCATGCCTGTCTCAATCTGCAAACAGATTGAACCAACAGCTTCAAGAGGGGTGAACTGACCCATTCATCTGAACTGTGAACCCTGCTGCTACACCAAGAGAACTAGGTCTTGTGTAGGAGTCAAGTATCAGAGGGGTAGCCGTGTTAATCACATGCATCCGACAAAGTGGGTATTCACCCACGAAGGCTCATGCTCCAATATGTCTGTTAGTCTATAAGGTGCCACAGGATTCTTTGTCGCTTTGTGTAGGAGTGTGGCTGGGAAGCCCCAAGTGGTTTTTTCCTGGATTGCCTTAATTCAGTCCCGCATCATGCTGATAAGCACCAAATTCATACTGAGCTTTCTTACAAAATCCTTATGTTTGTCTCTTCCCATCACAAACTTCACATAAACCATGTTTGTTTTAAGTAAAATATTGATTCAAATGATAAATTTCAAGATCACTGTTGGCAATGCAACTTTCTATTCACGTTTCACAACCATTTGAAATACTACTACTAAAATCTCAACAAAAAGGTAGAATATGTGTTTAATAACCAATGTCTTCTTCCTGCACACTAAGGTTTCACATAATATTATGCTTCAACTGAACCTGGGCAAATCCAGGAATGGCTGTGCTCACCTCAGGCTCTGAAAGCCATTGGGACAATCTGCCAAGCTCACCTGGCTTGTCAAGCCTAAGCCTGTCCTAGAAAAAAAACACACAGTTTTAGTAGACTTCTGTATTAAAAGCTGAGGCTATGATGTGAAATAATGTATTCAGAGTGAAAAAAGATGAAAAATAATGTGATTTTTGCATTCTAAAAGTTGTTTGTTCAGCTATTCAAATACTCAGGCAATGAAGAAGGGGAAGATACCAAGGGCCTAGTATTGTCAGTTGAACACCTCCTGGGAGGCACTGGGCAATTCCAAATTAGAGTGATTTAATGGAAATTGAGGCTCCTCAGCACCTTTCAGGATCAAACCCTAAAAATAAGCTAAAACAATCCAGTTTCTATAGCTGTAAATAAAAGTGTCTGGAGTATAGACTGGTTCAACAGCTCTGTATAACTAGGGTTAACCATAAGAAATGGTACAGCTGAAAATTGCATTCCTCTTTAGAAGAGGAACTTTTTGTGTCATCACCGAGTCTCATATTTAAAGTTTGGCACCAGAAAAAAAGACAATGGCATTTTGGCTCAGGAGCACTTTCCAACTTACAGTAAGTACAAAACAAATAAAATAATATTATCTGACTCGCTGGGGGGAAAAAAAAACTGCCCCAGAAAAGCACACAAAGGAGCAAGTGAATCCTGTAGTGCTTTAACAGAAAACAATTCAGTAAAACAATAAGTGTTTAGGACATTTACCATAGGAGGAAACTTTGTTTACTGCTGTCTGCCTAAGGAATTTATATATATATATATACACAGAGAGAGAGAGAGAGAGTACCTCAGGATTAGTGCTTCCAATTAAAAATTAAAACCAGAGAGTGAAATCATGGCTGTACTGAAGTCAATGTTACAGCTCCCATGGAGTTTAAATGGCCAGAATTTCACCTAGAATGAGCATTGTTAAGAGGACTCCCTAATCAATCAAAAGTAAAACTAGCAACCAACCAGCTGTCAATTATCTGAATCCTCTGAGTGCTCTGTTTTCATTATTCTTGGATTTTCCCCTCCTCCTTCTCACCTACTTCTCATCCATATGTTAAGTTGCAAAAGTTCAACATATTTTTTTTAATCAATTTAGTTAAACTGGAGCATGTTGTGTGTGTAGACAGGACCTGAGATTGAAACTGTTTGAGGCAGGGACTGACATTTACTGTATCTTTGTACAGTACTTAGTACACTGGAGCCCTGACTTGGCTAAAGCCTGTAGATACTACTGCAATATGAATGCTAAATAAATAATAATTAATAATAGCACTTTAACTGTAAATAGCTACTGGCAGAAAGTGCGTATCTAATATAATGTGAATTTCACATTTTATCATTTATTTTGCCATTTACAAAGGCCAAATACAGTATATGATTAATAATGTAACTGAATACAATATTTTTCAAAACTAATAATAATTATTTTTTCATATATTATTCCTCACTAAATGTGGCTTGATTTATCTTGATTTGAACAGAACTTTGCTACATATTTTTCAATAAGTGCTGGTCAATGACTGTACAGAAGTGATTGAAACAAATTACAGCCACAGTGGAAAGGTGCTAATCTTAAACATTGACATCAGTCTTATTTGCAATATAAGTGAATAAACAAGTAGAAATAAATTAGTGGTTGTGTAGCGGGGTGAACATCCGCTCCTGCCCTGAAGTGCTTAAAAACAGCCCTGGGAGGGGTGTGTGGCTGGAGAAAGCAGCGTTTAGGCTGGGCTGATTGAGGGAAGGGGCTGGAGTGGGGCCACTCCCCAAACAGACTCAGCTGGCCCTATAAAGGCAGAGAAGCCAGGGACAGACAGACAGTCTCCCTTTGCCCTGTAGAGGGAGAAGGGCTTGGCTGCAGGGAGCTAGAGAGAGGGTACCTGAGTGGAGCAGGGCTGGGGACAGGCTGGGGAGCTCCAGCCTGGAAAGCCCCAGGCTGCGGCCTAGCATTGGGCCAACTAGGTACTGGGAGTTGCAGAGGGCAGCCCGGGGTAGGCCAAGGCAGCAAGTCCAAACCAAACCTTGCCAGTGATGAGTAGGCTGATACTGCATCCTGCCCCAGGGCCTGGGGCTAGATGATGACTGGCGGTAGCCATATACTGAGGTGAGGTGGGACTAGTGGGTGGGGGTTCCCCAGGGAGGGGAGACCCTAAGACTGAGGAGATTACTGCTAGGGAGCAGCACCCCAGGTAAAAGGGCACCGGGGTCCAGGGAGTGACATGGAGGCCAGAGGACAGGTGGATCACCGGCCTGCAGAGGGCGCTCTGGAGCTGGAACAAGCTAATTCCCGGAAGTCACGAGCAGGAGGCGTCACAGGAGTGAGTCCATTCGTCTACAGGTGGGAGTATAGCATTTGTGCAATATTTGCTTTGCAAACATTTTTGCCCTTGACTTGAGTAAGTTTATTATACTGAACTTCCTATGTCTGTCAAGTAAGAATTCACTGCAATAGTACATACTTATAAACGTCAGAATCTTTCTTAACTAATATTTTGAAGCTGATATTAAGGGTCATTCTGCAAAAAATTAATAGTTAATGATAATATAGTCAGCCTTTAGGAGATGATGAGCCATTGTAGCAGCAAGTGAAATTGGAGAGAGAGCCATAAAATAATCACTCACCACGCAATATTCTGTGTTTGTGTTGTGATATTGTTTTGTGACTTTGGGTCAAAACCCTCAGCTGGTCTGAACTAGTGTATCTCCACTGGCTTCCAGTTTACACCAGCTGAAGCTTTGGACCTATGTGTGGTGATAATACAGTGTAATCACATATTGACACAACATTACAAGGAAAACATCACAAAGCAGTTCTATGACATGACATTGATTACGTTGAAACTATTTCTGATTCTGCTAGCTGGAATTTTTCTCTTTCCCTCTTTTTCCCTCCTGGATGCTAGGAAGGAGACTGGAGGTACGTCTTCTCTCCTCTCTTCCTCCTTACCTCCTGGATTCATGGAGTGAAAGAGATTCTAGCAACAAGTCTTTTTCCATATAACAGTAATTGGAAAGTGGTTCTGACAACTTACATACTGCCATTCCAACTGCCCTGCTTTCCCTGTGAAAATACACCTGAGATCAGTGTTCTGCTTAGTCTACCAGAAACACAGGCATAGTCAGTAGGACTGTTGAATCAAAAGCTGCGTATGTGGCCCTAAGATAGACACTCTGAGGAAGAGTCATAGGTTGAGTATCACTGACTTAACATAGGACCTTGGTATGTTGCTTAATGCCGTGAAGAGTCTCATGGACTTCAATGAGACTCTTCAATGTAGAACAGACTTTGCCTAGTAGTGAATGTTCACAAGATTGGGGTCTAGTGTTGGATGAATAAAGAAGAATTTGACTCACATATCAAATAGGGGCAGAAGAAATACGTGGAGGAGTGTACATAGTTTACCTATTATAATCTATGGTGTCTTCCTGGAAGACTTGAAGAGCTTGAAAGCTTGTCTTGCTCACCAAGAGAAGTTGATCCAATAAAAGATATTGCGTCATGCATTTTGTCTCTCTAAGGGACTGACATGGCTACAACAAACCTGCATATCTTCCTGGAAGCATAATTCTTAATATTAGCTTTGTTTGTTTTTTAAATAGAAACAGGTCAGTTTGCAGAGGAACTAGTTATTAAAATTATATCACTTAATGACCAATGCTACAGAGCAAAGCAAACATTCTCTTTAGGAAGATTTTTCAGGATTGGGTCCATATTGTGTATTTTGAAATTAAATAGACATATGTACTGCAGCAGCATTAACTGCAGCAGTGGCAAAGGGAACTGCAATATGTTTTTAATACAAAATACTATACTCTGAAGTATACATGCAATTATTTTGGGGGGCTGCTATAATTTATGTACCATAGGTTTTCATCATTTTTCCTGACCATATGTCTGAGTTATATGTATCGCAAGTATGCCCTATGCGAGATATTAGCCCCTTCTTTATGCCTTCCTTTTGGAGTAATGTACAAAACACTTTAGGAAACACTAATATGAGAGATGACTGCTTCTGCACAAACTGCAGGGAAATGATAAACTGATCTTTGGGAAATGGTATATATGCCATGATTTAAAAAATAATTCTGAGAGAATTTGCATGGCAGAGTATCTCTAACTACATAAGTTGGACAACTAGATGGGGAAACGTCATGAATTTAAGGCTCAGTTTGAGAATTCATATCTTCCACACTTAGCTTTGGAAATGAGAACTGAAGTGGCAAAAAGTCAGTAATTTTCTGTCAACCCTATAACACCACCTTTAACTTTAATTTTTATGAAAAACTGCAGTATTTTACAGTAAAGCTCAAATGACTGCATTACATTATTGTAAGCTGTGGGGATGTGGACTATTACTGTAGGCACTACTATTACTGATTTGGGGAGGGTGCTGACCTGTAAACGAGGAGAATGATTCCCTCCTTTCAAACCTATGTCTTGCCATTGAGGAGGAGGAAATAAGGGTGTTTAACAGCTGGGAGGGTGTAACTGGTTTGTTATTACAATAGAGGAAGTATTAGGAGCCAAGAAGAGAGTTGGACATTAGTGGGGGGGGGGGAGGGCAAAAAGCAATATTCATCTTGTCACATTCACATTTCATTGGTATGCCCATGACCTAACACTGGACAACCAGCATTTCTTTATGCCCTGTCTTGGAGTCACACCCTCTTCACCTGGGAAGTGTTGTTTTTCTCTGTTTCAGAGATTTGGCCCTTGAGTTGGATTTCTCTCTTTTACTATTTTATATCTCTAGAAATGTGAAGATTTTTGGAGAGCTAGTCATTGAAAGAGCTAAAGGAAATAGATTTACTGTGCAAGTATTTTCTAATTTTCAGAGGTACAGAACTTTCTTAGTTATGAACTAAACTTTTAACGTATAAAATGTACTATTTTAACTGAGGATTAGTCTGAAGTCTTGAAACCAAATAAGTGAGGACACTAGAAGATAATCAGATAAGTTGCTAAATGTGTGTTTTTGGCCTAGTTGTGGAAGCTTACTCAAACAAGTAGTCACATTATATGTGACTACATCAATAAATACTCACCAACATAAGTAAAGATTCCACAAGCAGATCTTTTGTTTTATTTATACACAAATAAGGAAAAATATTTTAGTTTCTGGGAGTGGATTCTAAACTGTGGGATTTTCTGAGTTGTGGAGAGGCTGAGTGTGGAGGTAGGGCAAGGAATTCTGTTTAGGGGTAATGCTTGGAGCCTGGGGGTGTTTCTATGCAAAAGGCAGATGAGGAGGTTAAACGAATATTTATTTTGATTCAATGGCAGGGGGCAAAGGCAAACCAAAGAAGGACCAAAAAAATTTTTTTTCTCGAGTGTTTACTAGGCTCACTTAAAGTTGGATAGAAAATCTGCTTGGTTTCTGATAAATAATACTTTCAGCTACCGTTGGCACCACAACTGTTTTGATAATTGTTACAAAGGAGGGATGTACCACAACAAAAAAGATGTTTAAAATCATCTTTTCTTTAGAGGTGATGGGATAAACTTTCAAAGCTGTGCATGGTTTCTACACAATAAATCCCCTTAATAAATACACAATTTGCTTCTGGAACTCTTGAAACTGAAATAAAAGTGTAATCTATTGTGCAATGTGTTATAAAAGTTTAAAAGTAAAGGAAACATCAGACAGTCTCCCTTAAGTCTGAAAATGCATATAGTAGCAATAATACCAAATATGTATTACCACTAGGATTGTAAAGAGTATATCTTATTCTTTAGCCTTACATTTTATTACATTTGCAACAAAGCAGATTGTAGAAAAATATTGTATAAAATTCCTTACACTTCTAAAAGAGAAAACAAAACACCAAGACTTCCTTTATATAACCCTAGTTAGCTAAAGTAGAAAAATGATCTATGGCCAGCTCCTCAGTGGTTGTAAATTGGAATGAGTTCAGCAGAACAATGCTGATTTATACACCTCTACCCCGATATAACGTGATCTGATATAACACGAATTTAGATATAATGCAGTAAAGCAGCGCTCCAGGGGGTCGGACTATGCACTCCATCGGATCAAAGCAAGTTTGATATAACGTGGTAAGATTTTTTTTTTTGGCTCCCAAGGACAGCGTTATATCAAGGAAGCGGTGTAACACCTAAAGAACTGGCCCCTAATGTTTTTTGATCCTGTAAACTTGGTGAAGGTTCACTGCTCTATTTTGGCATTTGACAAATGAAAAAATGCTATGAAACCAACTCTGGTCTATTCTTTTAGTCATTCAACAACAACAAAATCCTTCCATATAATCAGTACTCTGCAAAACCAAGCATTAAATTTCTCATCCTGCCAAAGGGTGAATATAAAATCTTATTTTTAAATTAACCTACAATCCTCTAGATTAGTGGTTCCCAAACTTGTTCTGCCGCTTGTGCAGGGAAAGCCCCTGATGGGCCAGGCCGGTGTGTTTACCTGCCGCGTCCACAGGTTTGGCCGATCGCGGCTCCCAGTGGTTCGCTGCTCCAGGCCAATGGGAGCTGCTGGAAGCAGTGCAGGCAAAAGGACTCACTGGCCACCACTTCCAGCAGCCCCCATTGGCCTGGAGCAGCGAACTGTGGCCACTGGGAGCTGTGATTGGCCGAACCTGCGGACGTGGCAGGTAAACAAACCGGCCCGGCCTGCCAGGGGCTTTCCCCGCATAAGCGGCGGAACAAGTTTGGAAACCAAAGCCTAGATGAACTTCAACAGAACTTTTGAATGTGTTTCAATTAGCACCCAAAAGTCTGACAGCTTGAATGAATTTAATCTTGAATCCTTGGGCCAAATCCTGCTCTAAATTACATCTGTTCAACCTATGGACTTAACCGGACATCTAAAATGAAGGTGAAATTCTGCACTTTTAGTTGGCAAACCTGGACTATACATAGAATCATAGAATATCAGGGTTGGAAGGGATCTCAGGAGGTCATCTAGTCCAACCCCCTGCTCAAAGCAGGATCAATCCCCAACTAAATCGTCCCAGACAGGGCTTTGTCAAGCCAGGCCTTAAAAACCTCTAAGGAAGGAGATTCCACCATTTCCCTAGGTAACCCATTCCAGTGCTTTACCACCCTCATAGTGAAATACTTTTTTCGTAATATCCAACCTAAACCTCCCCCACTGCAACTTGAGACCATTATTCCTTGTTCTGTCATCTGGTACCACTGAGTACAGTCTAGATCAGGGGTCTCAAACATGTGGCCCTCGGAGCTCTTCCCTGCGGCCCGCGGAGCTCCCCCAGTTACTTCCTGTCACCGCCAAACTCCCCTCACCCCCGCCCCCCTCCCCGAGTTATTTTCTGTGCCTAAGCTCCCCGCGCGCTGCTCCCCAATGTTTGGGGCCGGGTCTCTCCCCTGGCCCCACCTGCCGCCCCCACGCGCCTCCCCCCAGTGTCTACCAGCCCCCACTTGCTCCCCCCTCACCGCCCGGTAGCCTGCCCGGGAGCTCACGCTGACTCCACTCCTCCGCTATGCCGGCTTCCGGCATCACCTGCTGCCGCAGGGTCCTAGCGCCCCCCTGCACTAGGGCCAGGGCAGGCTGCCCTTCCCCTAGTCCTGAGACTCTCCAATGCTCCGAGCCTCTCCAATGCCTCAAACCCCTCACTCTCAGCCCCACAGCCCTCACCCCTGCACCCCCTCCTATCCCCAAACTCTGTCCCAAAGCCTGCACCCCCACCCCCTGCCGCAGCCTGGAGCCTGCACCGAGCACAGAGCCTGCACTCCAGACCCCCTCCCCCACCCAAACTCCCTCCCAGAGCCTTAGGCAGTAAATCTAAGTGCGTGTTTTGTCCTTTGAGTGAGGTGCATTACTGAGTGTATATATTTATTAAAACTGCTTGGAAATGACTTCGTCAAAAAAAAGAACACTCATGGAAGAAAAGAGAGTTTTCCAAGACAAATGGGAGAATTTATATTTTTTCACAGAGGTAAAAGATAGAATTCAATGCCTTATTTGTCAGCAAACGATTGCTGTTCCCAAGGAGTATAACGTGCGTCGGCACTATGACACGATGCACCGTGAAAAATATGATGCATTCACCGGAAAAATCCGAGAGGAAAAAGTTCAGCAACTTAAAGCAGCATTTGCCAAGCAAAGAAATTTATTTTCAGGGATTAACAAGTCTAGCGAAGATTCAGTAAGAGCAAGTTTTGTGATAAGCGAAATGATAGCTAAATCATCGCGACCTTTTACAGAAGGCTTATTCATAAAAGAATGTCTTATGAAGGCCAGTGAAATTTTATGTCCTGATAGGAAGAAAGTTTTTGAAGGCATAAGCTTGTCTGCAAATACAGTTGCCTGCAGGATAACGGATTTAGCTGATAATGTGCAAAAACAATTGATTCAAATGGCAAAAGACTTTGAAGTATTTTCAATTGCTCTTGATGAGAGTACAGATGTATCAGATACCGCACAGTGTGCAGTGTTCATTAGAGGTGTGGACTGCAATTTGAATATAACTGAAGAATTGCTAGACTTAATGCCACTGAAGGGTATCACAACGGGACATGACATATTTCAAGGATTGGAAGAGTGCATTGAAAAAGCTGTTGGTGGCGCTTAGCACTTTCCAGGAGGGAGGGGGGAGGAGCGGGGAGCCGCGCGCTTAGGGGAGGAGGTGGAGAAGAGACAGGGCAGGGGCGGGGCCTCATGGAAGGGGTGGATTGGGGGTGGGGCCAGGGGCAGCAAGGGGGCGTGTCAGTGATGCGGCCCTCGGGCCAATGCACTAGTCCTCATGCGGCCCTCGGGATCATTTGAGTTTGAGACCCCTGGTCTAGATCCATTCTCTTTGGAACCCCCTTTCAGGTAGTTGAAAGCAGCTATCAAATCCCACCTCATTCTTCTCTTCTGCAGACTAAACAATCCCAGTTCCCTCAGCCTCTTCTCATAAGTCATGTGCTCCAGCCCTCTAATCGTTTTTGTTGCCCTCCACTGGACTCCTTCCAATTTTTCCACATCCTTCTTGTAGTGTGGGGCCCAAAACTGGACACGGTACTCCAGATGAGCCCTCACCAATGTTGAATAGAGGGGAATGATCGCGTCCCTCGATCTGATAGCAATGCCCCTAGTATACAGCCCAAAATGCTGTTAGCCTTCTTGGCAACAAGGGAACACTGTCGACTCCTATCCAGCTTCTCGTTCACTGTTACCCCAGGTCCTTTTCTGCAGAACTGCTGCCTAGCCACTCGGTCCCTAGTCTGTAGCAGTGCATGGGATTCTTCTGTCCTAAGTGCAGGACCCTGCACTTGTCCTTGTTGAACCTCATCAGGTTTCTTTCGGCCCAATCCTCTAATTTGTCTAGGTCCCTCTGTATCCTATCCCTACCCTCCAGCTTATCTACCACTCCTCCCAGTTTAGTGTCATCTGCAAACATCTCTTTAAAAATAGGCTTTGCTGCAGTATTTCAGCACTTTTGTTTCTGATCCTGGTCCTCAGAAGGAAACACTGGATGCAGAAATGAAAGAGATGGACCTGATTCTCCTTTTCTTACACTGGCATAAAACAAAAATAACCCCATTAAATCATTGTAAGAGAAAGAAGAATCAGGTCCATTGTTTTTAAAAAGTTAACAGCATTGGCTCAAGTTTCAGTAAATGTTTAAAGTTCAGGGTAAAAATTTTGGGGACATCTTATTTTGTGAGAACCAGTTTGTTTTACCTACACTGTCATATTTTCTGAGGGCTAAAAAGACAGTTCTAAAGGCTCCAGTAGAATTAATTGAACAGAAAAGTCCAATTGTACTTCACACTGGTGAAAATACAAGGGTATGGTTATAGTAACTTGGACACAATATACTCACCAGCTTGCCCAAGGGTATATTCCTGATGTCTTGTTCCTATTCTGTTAGTAGCTGTGCAGTTATATCGCCCAAAATCATTGTCAGATGTGGGAGCAATCTTTAAAATAAGCATAAACAAATTTTACATATTTTCTAAAGATTAATTACAAGAATATCATTGACCTTCTCAAAAATTAAATTCATTCTGCTTAAACAGTATTAAGATGTCCCCTTATTTTACCTTGCCAAATACATTGCACAAAATGGTGACATAAATGTGGTAGATCTGTGACAAATTCTCCTTTTTTGCAAAGCTTGTATGGAAAAAATATTCATTAAACAGAAGGATAAGATGAAATATTTCAAATCCAAAGTTTCAAAACGGAATGGAAAATGTCCTCTAGGGAAGTTAGAGGCAACATGACCCCTCCTTCTGTACATAATATGCAAAGGAGGCCACTTTGTCCCAGGAAAGAGCAAGGGACTAGGCTACGAGCCCTCTAGAAACATTTAACCTAACATTAGGGGTAGGTGGTGGCTGAAAGAGAGAGGTGAGCTAGTCTTCCATGATATCTGGGTCCTCACAAATGGACACTGCAAGATTCAGGGTATGCGTAGCCTTATCTGTGATCACTGGAAAGTAGTGTGGCTGTGAAAAATTGGTAAGGGAAACGTGTTCAATGTATTTCCTCAAATGTATTTGAGTAATACTACTTTAATTTAAAACAGCATTTCTCAAATGCGGCTACCGTGACTTTCCTTGCAGCCACAGCCTCTTGGGCTGTGATGAAGGTGTGGGGGGAGGGCAAAGCAGCAGCCCCTCTCCCTCCCTGTTGCTCCTGGATGCACCACCTTGGTATTGGTTGCTATGGAGACACCTGGGGCACAATTAATAGATTCATAGACTCTAGTACTGGAAGGGACCTCCAGTCCCCTGCCCTCATGGCAGGACCAAATACTGTCTAGACCATCCCTGATAGACATTTATCTAACCTACTCTTAAATATCTCCAGAGATGGAGATTCTACAACCTCCCTAGGCAGTTTATTCCAGTGTTTAACTACCGTGACAGCTAGGAACTTTTTTCCTAATGTCCAACCTAAATCTCCCTTGCTGCAGTTTAAGCCCATTGCATCTTGTTCTATCATTAGAGGCTAAGGTGAACAAGTTTTCTCCCTCCTCTTTATGACACCTTTTTAGATACCTGAAAACTGCTATCATGTCCCCTCTCAGTCTTCTCTTTTCCAAACTAAACAAACCCAATTCTTTCAGCCTTCCTTCATAGATCATGTACTCAAGACCTTTAGTCATTCTTGTTGCTCTTCTCTGGACCCTCTCCAATTTCTCCACATCTTTCTTGAAATGCGGTGCCCAGAACTGGACACAATACTCCAGTCAACGCCTAACCAGCGCAGAGTAGAGCGGAAGAATGACTTCTTGTGTCTTGCTCACAACACACCTGTTAATGCATCCCAGAATCACGTTTGCTTTTTTTGCAACAGCATCACACTGTTGACTCATTTAGCTTGTGATCCACTATAAACCCTAGATCCCTTTCTGCCGTACTCCTTCCTAGACAGTCTCTTCCCATTCTGTATGTGTGAAACTGATTGTTCCTTCCTAAGTGGAGCACTTTGTATTTGTCTTTATTAAACTTCATCCGGTTTACCTCAGACCATTTCTCCAGTTTGTCCAGATAATTTCGAATTATGACCCTGTCCTCCAAAGCAGTTGCAATCCCTCCCAGTTTGGTATCATCTGCAAACTTAATAAGCGTACTTTCTATGCCAACATCTAAGTCGTTGATGAAGATATTGAACAGAGCCGGTCCCAAAACAGACCCCTGCGGAACCCCACTTGTTATACCTTTCCAGCAGGATTGGGAACCATTAACTACTCTCTGAGTATGGTTATCCAGCCAGTTATGCACCCACCTTATAGTAGCCCCATCTAAATTGTTTTTGCCTAGTTTATCAATAAGAATATCATGCAAGACCGTAACAAATGCCTTACTAAAGTCTAGGTATACCACATCCATCGCTTCTCCCTTATCCATAAGACTCGTTATCCTATCAAAGAAAGCTATCAGATTGGTTTGACATGATTTGTGCTTTACAAATTCATGCTGGCTATTCCCTTACCACCTTCCAAGTGTCTGCAGATTTCCTTAATTACTTGCCCCATTATTGTCCCTGACACAGAAGTTAAACTAATTGGTCTGTAGTTTCCTGGGTTGTTGTTATTTCCCTTTTTATAGATGGGCACTATATTTGCCCTTTTCCAGTCTTCTGGAATCTCTCCCGTCTCCCATGATTTTCCAAAGATAATAGCTAGAGGCTCAGAAACCTCCTCTATTAGCTCCTTTAGTATTCTAGGATGCATTTCATCAGGCCCTGGTGACTTGCAGGCATCTAACTTTTCTAAGTGATTTTTAACTTGTTCTTTTTTTATTTTATCTTCTAAACCTACCCCCTTCCCATAAGCATTCACTATGTTAGGCATTCCTTCAGACTTCTCGGTGAAGACCGAAACAAAGAAGTTATTAGCATCTCTGCCATTTCCAAGTTTCCTGTTACTGTTTCTCCCTCCTCACTGAGCAGCGGGCCTACCCTGTCCTTGGTCTTCCTCTTCCAATGCGGGAGGACCAGGCAGCCAGTGAGTTCCCCACCTTTCCGGGGGGGCTCAGGCTTTGGGTTCAGCCCTGAGGTAGTGAGGCAGCATCCTTTTTCCCAACAGACTTCTTGGCTAGCACTAAATCAGTTACAATGATTTGGACAATTATTTGTTTTCCCTGTAGCTAATTAAGTATTTAAGAAAAAGTGTGAGAGTGTTCACCAGCAAGAGTTGGTGGCTTCACTGTGAGGCCACCAAATGTGTCCTGAGAACCCCTGATTTAAAGCACTAGGTACTTAGAACTTGTCCATATGGAGAGTTAGTGCATGACAAGCTGGGGTATAAATCTGCAGCATACTAGCAGTCACATCATAAATTGCAGCGTGGACATAGCAAAGGTGCATTAAAAGTTCCACTGAGCACTTTGACCTACTGTTGTTTGAAACATCAATGGGTCAAAGAGCACTATGGAACTTTTAGTGTGTGGTAGCAGTTTCCAAATGGCCAGCTAGCATGTGGCATGCTAGACTCCTGTAGATGTACACCACAGCTTGCTATATACTAACTCTCCATATAGATATGCCCTTAGTGGCCATTCTTTTAACAGAAGTTGTGACATTACAATTTGTATGAATATTGAGGTTTATGATCTCTATCACCTATGTATAATGTAGGGGCCCAATCCTGACCTCCTCTTTTAAGCAAAACTGCCATTGATGTTATGGGATATAACTTTTATTTCCATATTTACTAACTTCAGTGAGGTCAAGTTCCCTGATAAACCAGAACTGGAAATGGACTTAGGGAAAGGTATCCCCTAAAACAGGCGGGAAACAGGACTCTGACTCCTATTGTCTGGTAGAGTGAGGATACAATCCCCTCTTCTCATCTCCTCAACCCTCATATGAGGAGAGGGTGCTGGAGTCCAAGCAGTGGGCTAGGGACCAGCTGTTGAGGGGGGAGGGGCTGTCATCAGCCCTGCCGCAGGTGAAAATGATAAAGGAAGGAATTATGACCTGCACTGTATGAGTTATTGCAAAATAGTTCGCAGATGAAGTAAGTTAATATAGTTGTTGGGGCCTAATTAAATCCCATCCTTGGCATCTTGTTTTTCCTCGTGTGTGCCAGACAACGTAGTTTGTTCCTGACTTATTGGGACTGGCTCTATGAGATAAGAAAGGACGTTAGTCTGTATACAACAGCCTTGTTATGGAGACTGCCAACAAGAAAGCCAATAAATTTTGTACTACATATACATGTCTGCTTTGAGCTGGACTGAAATGGCCAAAATCTTTTCATGCAGGCACTAATTCTTTGATAATATCAATCTACTGAATCAGTTTTACTATTTTTTAAATATTCATGTTTTATTTACTACTTTGCAAACAACTCAGATTATATTAATGTTCACTGAGAAGGCAAGACAATTGATTGGAACCAAGGACTTCTTTCTAGCTGATCACAAGGAATATGGAGATAAATAGCTCATAAGATTTTTTTTTTCTTCATTACATCACAGATCTGATCTGTAAGTGTTTTACACAATCCCAGTAATTCCTGACCGGTGAAGAAATTAAATGACTCTCAACTGATAAATGTAGTTTTCTAATTTACATTTAAAGCCTTACCTCTAATATCAGCTTTCTTCCTGCACTGTAAGTCTTTAAATGGGTAGTATTTTTTGCAGGTAAAACTAATTTTCCTCTTCTCCAGTGAACTGACGCTACAGGATTAGATAGTACTTCACAACTTATATTGATAGGATTGCCTTCCCAAGAATAATACAAGGTTTGATTTGACACAAATGTTGGAGCATCTGCAAAAAAAAGAGAGTATTAAACAAATACGTTATCTCCCTCTGTTTCCATAAAATATGCAACACATTTTTATTCAAGTATATACTACTAAGGTTATCATGGAAATTTGAATTTACAAACGTGTCACTTCATAATATGGACTGCTACAAAGTCAGTTCTCATCTATGAGTTTCTCATGTAGTCATTCTGGATAGTTCTCTGAAACCATCTCATCAATGTGCATTGGCAGTCAAAAAGCTAACAGAATTTTAGGAACCATTAGTAAAGGAATAGATAATAAAACAGAAAATATCATAATGCCATTATACAAATCCATTGTACGCTGAAACCTTGAATTCTGTTGAATACTGTGTGGAGTTGTCCAGCTATACCAAAAGAAGGGCAGGAGACACTTAATATGGATTTAATCAGGCTTCAACTTTATTATTAGATGACTGGGACTACCTGGCAGATAAAAGTGTACAGCGCAGGTAAACCCTGTTTGTTTTATAATTAACCAAGAAGAAGGCTTTCACCAGCTCCCCCTTTTTTCCCATCCAGGTCCCTCCAGCAAATCCATTGTCAGGACCTTACCATCCACCCTCCTCTCCCTTGTAGAAGGGGTAAGATGGGCGATAAGAAAGGAGGTTTGGCTCTATGCCATTCCAACCATTGAAGCCCAAACCCCGCAATGTTCCGTTCATTTAACCAGCACCATCTTTTTAAGTCCTTTACCAGGCGATTTATCTGGTCACTGGATGCCTTCCCAAAGGAGTACCTGCACTGGACATCTACCCCACAGTTACCAAATAAGTGGTGACATATAGCCTACCACACCTTTTGTGCTCACCATAATAGGTCTTCCCTAACACCCACTGTGGGGAAGGTGAAAAAAACCCACTCCACCGAAGCCAATATGGTGGTGAGGGAAAAAATTCCTTCCCAGGCCCCTTAAAAAGGAGTGAATAACACAATGCCCACAGCAGGTTCAAACCCACCTGATAATTGCACCTTAAGGGGGGGAAGGGAGGAGGGGTGCTGCCTTGCCTGCTGCATGGAGAATGGGGTTTCCAATGCCCAGCTTGCACCTTTAAAGACCCCCCACCCTTACATTCCAAGGTGGTGAGTCAGTGCTGCAAAGCTGACCAACACCACCTTTTTGCAGCAGTTTCTGATCTTGTTCTCCCTCCCTGCACCCACTCACCATAAAGCACTACTGTCTTCCTCCAGCAAGCCTGGACAACGCCCCCCACCCCCACTTTCAGTGCAGGGTATTCATTCTGGTTGTCCCATCTCTATGAATCTATCTATATATATATGAACTGGAAAAGTTGAAGAGAATGGGGGGGGGGAGATCAGAGGGCTAGAGCAGCTTCCATATAAGGAGAGATTAAAAGGACTGGGACTAGTCATCTTAGAAAAGAGACAACTAAGAGGGGATGTCATAGATGTCTATAAAATCATGAATGGTGTGGCGAAAGTGAATAAGGAAGTCTTATTTACCCATTCCCACAACATAAGAATCAGGGATCACCCAATGAAATTAATAGGCAGAGGGGTTAAAATAAATATAAGGAAGCAGTTCTTCACGCAGTGCACAGTCAACCTGTGGAACTCATTCCTAGGGAATGCTGTGAAGGCCAAAAGTATCAGTGGCTTCAAAAAAGAATTAGATAAGTTCTTGGAGGATAGGTCCAATGGCTATTAGTGAAGATGTATCCCCATACTCTAGGTGTCCCTGAACTACCGACTGCCAGAAGCTGGGACTAGATGACAGGGGATAGATAAATTGCCTTGTTCTGTTCATTCACTCTGCAGTATCTGGTACTGGCCACTGTTGGAACACAGGATATTAGGCTTGGTGGACCTTTGGTCTCACCCAATATGACCATTCTTATGTTCATGTTGGATTCTGGATCTTATTTTAGAAGAATTCTCATCTGGCAATTAGATGATGCCCTAGTTAATCTCTTTATAAGTATTTGCTGCTCTAAATAACTCTATTCCATATTTGAATCCTTCTGAGCTCTGACTTGACAAACTGCATACTTAATTTAGAGAAAAAATTACTGATATTGGCTGCAGCTTCATTATGGCCAGGAAATGATGAACAATTAATGGCCAGTAACAAGAAGCCCATGAAAGCTAAATCTCACAAATACAATGGAGGGCCTGTCCTAGTCTCCAGACCTACAACCTGAAAGAAACTAAAGCCACACCTGGTATAATAAAGTGCACCAGGGATCAGCAGCCCAAATGTTTATGTATATTATGAAAGCAGCCCAGTTGTTGTACTGAGAGCATAAGCCCTCATCGCACATGGCAAAACTTGCATCAATCCCTTATGGTCAGCTTTTTGGAATCCCTCTCTTACCTGTGGTCTAAAGTGGCTGACAAGGGTAAGTTATGACACAAAGGAAAATCCAAAGCAACACAAGAAAGCATTTGTAAAACCTGAGGTTAGAGACAGTGACATGTATTACCTACTACCCATTCTATCTTGAATCCTGATGATCAGTATCCTGGTATTTAGTTAGGATGATTTTAATCCTAGTCCCTTAAGAAAACCTTAAGGGAAGGGGCAGAACAAAAGAAGGCTGCACTGCTGCTGCATACGTGCCTTTAAAACTGCCACCCTAAGCAGGTGGCCAGCTGGGGAGCGTGCATGCCTATCTAGTTGCCATGTTGACCACCAATAGGGAATTGGCAGATTGTGATATGACCACTACAGTCCTGTATCCTCCCACTTAGGCCATGTGGGAGGAGACAGGATGGAGTTGGGAGTGTGATTCCCAGCTCCCGA
The DNA here is from genome assembly GCF_020497125.1 of Mauremys mutica. NCBI lineage: Eukaryota > Metazoa > Chordata > Testudines > Geoemydidae > Mauremys > Mauremys mutica. The sequence goes on from NW_025422889.1 coordinate 48,492, forward strand.
AGACATACATGTGCTCACGCTCATAGAGCCAATGCTCTAGAAATAGTATTGTAGGTATAGTAGCATGGGTATTGGCGAGTGATGGCACGGACTAGCCACTCCTGATTAAATATGTACAGGGTCCATGTATGCACAGGGTTTGTTCTTAGACTGCTGTTCGCCACTACCTATGCAGTGATCCAATGGAAGTTGAAGTTAGACAAATTCAGACTGGAAATTAGGTGTACAATTTTAAAAGAAATTAACCATTGCAACAGTTTACTGAGGGTTGTGGTGGCTTCAAAATCACTAACAATTTTGAAATCAAGATTGGATGTTTTTTTAAAAGACATGCTCTAAGAACATTGTGGGGAAGTTCTAGCTTATAGAGAAGGGCAGACTAAATGATCACAATGGTCTCTTCTGGACCTGGAATCTATGTTGCTGTGGCTTCACTACTATTTTTAGCATGCTAGCTGAGAGATAGAGTGAGTGTTGCTTCAATCACACCCCTTTCTCCAAGTATAGACATAATCTTAGTGTTCCTCATGGCAAACCAGGCATCCAATGGTCCCTACCTGAATTAAAGGAAGCTGATGCATCCCTAATCCATCTTCTGCTGCTGTAGGTAATCCCTATCCATCTGAAGGGGTTGGATGAATTTTAATCTCATTGTTGCTAGTAAATATTTTAATCACACTCTTTTTAAATTTTAGGGATATTAAAGAAAATATTCAGTGTGTTAAAATCAAAGTCACAATTAAAACTTTTAGTCATTTTCATTTTGGAAGAAAAGAAGAACATATGTCCACTGAGAACATATTCTAGAAGCTGATCACATAGTAGCATCATTTCTGGAATCTGAATGTCTGAAATATGGCTCTGTTTATATATGTAAATGGTTGTTAACCAGCTTGTAACCCAGTGGGCCAGCTTCCCTCCATTATATTCTGTTTTATTATATTCAGCAGTAAAACAAGGAATCTACAGGCTGGTATCCTGTAAGACATTGGCTACAGCAGTTAGCATGAGGCTTGAGGCCTAGGAACTTTGGGATAGATAAACTTAGGTAATTCAAACTTTGGGGAACAGGAAGTACAGTATAGGGGGAATTTTTTCCATAATGATATAACCACAGAACATAAACTGACACCAGCTTCTGGAAGGTTTTGGATGGAACATCTGACTGCAAAAGTGCCATGGCAACAAACTGACATATATGATAATGGTGGTGAAAACATAGATACACTAACCTCTAGAAGGACACCTTAACATTGGTAAGGGGAAGAAATACAAATAAGAAAAGGGGGAGAAACTCCTATTAAATATGCATTAGACATGGTAACGTCAGTGTAACATATAAAAGTGGCATCCCAGGGCAATAGGGGAGCCCTTAGGAAGGGCCAGAATGGTGCCTACCAGTGAAGATGAGGAAGGTGATAGTGATGAAGAGATTGGCCAACATTTCAGGTTGTTCTGCAAGGGATGGTGAGTATGGTTGTTCAGATGTACTTTCTGTATTATCTCTATTCTACCTTACTGAGTTAGAGTGTGTGTGACTTTGATAAATGTATTAATAACAAAATATTTATTTGTAAATATAAGAGTTCCTACAGTGTGAGTGTTTCACTGTGCACATCAGGGTTACCAACTATATAATTTTTAATAATATTGAGCCTGATCTTGGGACAAAAACCTATCAATCCTCAAAGGGATAATTGGGATTTTTTACTCATAATCTATAGCTCAGGTTACAGCCTCTATAACTGAGTGGGAGAAGATGGTCTTGTGTTTACAACTGAACTGAGACCTATGAGCATTGGGTTCAGTGCCTGTCTCTGTCAAAGACTTCATATGTGACCTTCAGCAAGTCACTTACACTCTTAGTTCCTGGTGTGTAAAATTGGACATTTAATATACCTGTCCCCCATCCTTTTTCTGTTTAGGTTTAGATTTCTGTTTAGATCGTAAGATCATTGGAGCAAGAATAGCCTTTTTCCTATGTATATGTACAGCACCTAGCACAACAGGGCTCCAAACTTGACTGAAGTCTCTAAACACTACAGTAATCCAATAGTGTATTATTGGATCTTCAAATATTACTTGTCACCCTACTGAAAAAGCAGAGATGGTATATCCACATATCTTCAGCATGTGTGCTTGAAGGCTCCTTCACAAGAGTGTAGCTTGACTAAGTGTTGATTTCAGGTAATTTTACCCACATTAACATGTATTACACTATTAGAAAATGGTGGATCAGGAGGGAAAATTGTAAATCCGTGAAAAGACTAAAACAATAAGTTTATATTTGCATCAGAAAATTAAAGGGAGTGTTAGGAGCTTTGAGACCAGAACAAAGCATGAATACTGAAACTAATGCTGAAGTCTAGCCTCAGGAATGGTTTAACTGTTTTTTGAAATGCAAATCTGCAAATTCCTTCCATATTTGCCTTTGTGAACAGAGCCAGCTCTAGGCACCAGCACTCCGCATGTGCTTTCAAAGGGGCGGCACTCTGGCTCCTTTTTGTGTGTGTGTGTGTGTGTGTGTGTGTGGTTCTGCATGTAGGGGGAGGGTTGCAGGAATGGGTGGGTTTGCAGGAAGGGGCGAGGGGTGCCGTCTTTGGATAGGGGTTTACATGACGGCTGTGGGCTGTGGGCTGTGGGTTTGGGCGTTGGAAGGGGTGAGGAGTGTGGGGGAAGGGTGAGGATCAGCTAAACCCTGAACATGTGGGCAAGACTCACCAGCCAGACATCCAGGAAAGAATTCTCTGTAGTAACTCAGATCCCACACCATCTAACATCCCATCACAAGCCATTGGGCATATTTACTGCTAGTAGTCAAAGACCAATTAATTGCCAAAATTAGGCTATCCCATTATACCATCCCCTCCATAAACTTATCAAGCTTAGTCTTGAAGCCAGATATGTTTTTTGCCCCCACTACTCCCCCTGGAAGGCTGTTTCAGAACTTCACTCCTCTGATGGTTAGAAACCTTTGTCTAATTTTGAGTCTGAACTTCTTGATGGCCAGTTTATATCCATTTGTTCTTGTGTCCACATTGGTACTGAGCTTAAATAATTCCTCTCCCTCCCTGGTATTTATCCCTCTGATATATTTATAGAGAGCAATCATATCTCCCCCCAGCCTTCTTTTGGTTAGGCTAAACAAGCCAAGCTCTTTGAGTCTCCTTTCATATGAGAGGTTTTCCATTCCTCGGATCAGCCTAGTAGTCCTTCTCTGAACCTGTTCCACTTAGAATTCATCCTTCCTAAACATGGGAGAGCAGAACTACACACAGTATTCCAGATGAGGTCTCACCAGTGCTTTGTATAACAGTACTAACACCTCCTTATCTTTACTGGAAATAATTTGCCTGATTCATCCCAAGACCACATTAGCTTTTTTCATGGCCATATCACATTTTCGGCTCAGTCATCCTGTGATCAACCAATACTCCGAGGTCCTTCTCCTCCGTTACTTCCAACTGACGCCTCTCCAGCTTATAACAATAGTTCTTGTTAATCCCTAAATGCATGACCTTGCACTTTTCACTATTAAATTTCATCCTATTACTATTACTCCAGTTTACAAGGTCATCCAGATCTTCCTGTATGATATCCCGGTCCTTCTCTGTATTGGCAATACCTCCCAGCTTTGTCATCCGCAAACTTTATTAGCACATTCCCACTTTTTGTGCCAAGGTCAGGAATAAAAAGATTGATCCCAAAACCTGAGGAACTCCACTAGTAACCTCCCTCCAGCCTGACAATTCACCTTTCGGTACGGCCCATTGTAGTCTCCCCTTTAACCAGTTCTTTATCCACCTTTCAATTTTCATATTGATCCTCCATCTTTTCCAATTTAGCTAATAATTCCCCATGTGGAACCGTATCAAACGCCTTACTGAAACTGAGGTAAATTAGATCCACTGCAATTCCTTTGTCTAAAAAATCTGTAACCTTCTCAAAGAAGGAAATCAGGTTGGTTTGACAGGATTTACCTTTTGTAAAACCATGTTGTTTTTTGTCCCAATTACCATTGACCTCAATGTTCTTGACTACTTTTTTCCTTCAAATGTTTTTCCAAGACCTTGCATACTACAGATGTCAAACTGACAGGCCTGTAGTTGTCTGGATCACTTTTTTCCCCTTTCTTAAAGATAGGAACTATGTTAGCAATTCTCCAGTCATACGGTACAACCCCTGAGTTTACCGATTCACTAAAAATTCTTGCTAATGGACTTGCAATTTCATGTGCCAGTTCCTTTAATATTCTTTCATGAAGATTATCTGGGTCCCTGATTTCATCCAATTAAGCTGTTCGAGTTTGGCTTCTACCTCAGATGTGGTAATATCTACCTCCATATCCTCATTCCTATTTGTCATCCTACCATTATCCCAAAGCTCTTCATTAGCCTCAAAATTACTTGATATTCCTGAACTAGTGGACATTAGCATGGATGCAGAAGGTAGCAAGTTGTTCTATCTGGTCAGCAGTAACTTTCCCCCTCAAGATCTGATTTTTTTGATAATGATATAATCCAGGCTGGTGTTGTGTGCTGTTTCTAACTCACTTTTGATCAAATCATATCCCCTGTATGGGAGGTCTTATAAGGCAAATGAGGAGGTTGTGAATTTCTGTAGGTACACACATCATGGAGAACAGAAGACTACCAGAGGAGACATCTATTAACCTCCTAAAAGCAAAGGCAAATCCAGGTTTCTGAGACCTACATTACTCAATTATGTTTTTAAAAATGGACTGAATCTTATGTTCAGGGCACAAACTTATGTTTAAGCTGTTATGGGAATACGGTGCCATAGAGAATAGCAGAAACAAATCAGAAATAGGACCAAATGTCCCTCAAACAATGTTGCTTCTTAAATCAACAGCTCAAAAACTGTTAAGGGTTGCTATAATGAGGACTGTAATCAATTGATGTCTATGGACAAGTGAAGCGGACAGAGGGCTGCAGACAGGGGAGTTTGAGAGGGAGTTTGACAGAGGGAGGCCTACAATGGTTAGGAAGACTCGCAACACCTGTGCCAGCACTGCTTCTGTCTCCTCCACCTGCAACTGTAGCCAGACAGAGCACCTGAGCATGGATGCTTCTACCCAGATCCCGGTGAGGTTTTGCAGAAACTGTGATTTGCAATTCCCACTTACTGATATCCAGGCTGGGAGGACCATCCAATGTGAAAGGTGCCTGCTGGTGAAATCTCTCCTTCAGCAGGTGGGGGAGCTACAGGAGGAGGTGGCTAGGTTGAGGAGCATCCAAATCCACGAACAATTCCTGGACAGTGTCCATGTGGAGACAGCTGAGGTAGCTGTCCCAGCACACAGGACTGCTGATACACCACTGGTGGAGGAGGAGATGGCTCAGGGTGGACACTGGCAGCTGGTTACTTCTGGCAGCAGGCAGTGCACCACCCCTGCCCTGAATCCTCCTGCCGTGGTAATAGGTAACCATTATGCTCTTCTTGATACAGGAGAGAAGGAATCACCCCCTACAGCAGAGAAGGAGAAGCCTCATACCCCTAAGGCTGGGAGGTCTGCTGCCACCACTGCAAATAGGAAACGTAGGGTAGTGGTGGTTGGAGACTCTCTGCTGAGGGGGATGGAGGCACATAATTCTCGCCCTGACATTTCATCTCGTGAGGTCTGCTGCCTGCTGGGGGCCCGTATCCAAGACGTTACGGAGGCATTGTCGACTACTACCTCTGACTACTACCCCATGCTACTCATCCATATGGGCACAAATGATACTGCAAGGTGTGACACTGAGCGGATCAAGAGTGGCTACAGGGCTCTGGGAGTATGGGTGAAGGAGTTTGGAGCACAGGTGGTATTCTCTTCGATTCTTCCTGTCAAAAGTAGGGGCCCGGGCAGAGACAGGTGCATTGTGGAGGTGAATGCCTGGCTGTGAAGATGGTGTCACCAGGAGGGATTTGGCTTCCTCGACCACGGGATGCTATTCCAGGAAGGACTGCTAGGTAGAGATAGCATTCACCTTTCGAGGAGGGGAAAGACCCTATTTGGACACAGACTGGCTAACCTAGTGAGGAGGGCTTTAAATTAGGTTCGATGGGGACAGGTGAGCAAAGCCCACAGGTAAGTAGGAAACATGGAGACCTGGGAGATGGGTCAGAGACAAGTTTTGGTGATGCCATAATGGCAGAGAGAAAGGAGGGTCAGGGCAAAACTGGGAGGCAAGATCAAATCAGTATCTTAGATGCTTATATACAAATGTGAGAAGTATGGATAATAAGCAGGAAGAACTGGAAGTGCTAATAAATAAATACAACTATGACATTGTTGGCATCACCAAAACTTGGTGGGATAATACACATGATTGGAATGTTGGTATGGATGGGTACAGCTTGCTCAGGAAGGATAGACGGGGGGGAAAGAGAGGAGGTGTTGCCTTATATTAAATTTACACACTTGGACAGAGGTGGAAATGGACATAGGAGACGGAAGTGTTGAGAGTCTCTGGGTTAGGCTAAAAGGGGTAAAAACAAGGGTGATATCATGCTAGGAGTCTACTACAGACCACCTAACCAGGTGGAAGAGGTGGATGAGGCTTTTTTAAACAGTTAACAAAATCATCCAAAGCCCAAGATTTGGTGGTGTGGGGGGACTTCAACTATCCAGATATATACTGGGAAAGTAACACAGCAGAGCACAGACTATCCAATAAGTTCTTGGACTGCATTGCAGACAACTTTTTATTTCAGAAGGTTGAAAAAGCTACTGGGGGGAAGCTGTTGTAGACTTGATTTTAACAAATAGGGAGGAACTCGTTGAGAATTTGGAAGTGGAAGGCAGTTTGGGTGAAAGTAATCATGAAATCATAGAGTTCACAATCCTAAGGAAGGGTAGAAGGGAGTACAGCAAAATAGAGACCATGGATTTCAGGAAGGAGGATTTTGGTAAGCTCAGAGAGCTGATAGGCAAGGTCCCATGGGAATCAAGACTGAGGGGATAAACAACTGAGGAGAGTTGGCAGTTTTTCAAAGGGACACTATTAAGGGCCCAAAAGCAAGCTATTCCGCTGGGTAGGAAAGATAGAAAATGTGGCAAAAGACCACCTTGGCTTAACCACAAGATCTTGCATGATCTAAAAAATAAAAAGGAGTCATATTGAAAAATAATGGAAACTAGGACAGATTACAAAGGATGAATATCGGCAAACAACACAGGAATGCAGGGGCAAGCTTAGAAAGGTGAAGGCACAAAATGAGCTCAAACTAACTACAGGGATAAAGGGAAAGAAGACGACTTTTTTTATCAATACATTAGAAGCATGAGGAAGACCAAGGACAGGGTAGGCCCACTGCTCAGTGAGGAGGGAGAAACAGTAACAGGAAACTTGGAAATGCAGAGATGCTTAATGACTACTTTGTTTCGGTCTTGACCGAGAAGTCTGAAGGAATGCTTAACATAGTGAATGCTAATGGGAAGGGGGTAGGTTTAGAAGATAAAATAAAAAAAAAAGATCAAGTTTAAAATCACTTAGGAAAGTTAGATGCCTGCAAGTCACCGGGGCCTGATGAAATGCATCCTAGAATACTCAAGAAGCTAATAGAGGAGGTATCTGAGCCTCTACTTATTATCTTTGGAAAATCAGGGGAGACGGGAGAGTTTCCAGAAAAGTGGAAAAGGGGTAAATATAGTGCCCATCTATAAAAAGGGAAATAACAACAACCCAGGAAACTACAGACCAATTAGTTTAACTTCTGTACCAGGGAAGATAATGGAGCAAGTAATTAAGGAAATCTGCAAACACTTGGAAGGTGATAGGGAATAGCCAGCATGGATTTGTAAAGAATAAATCATGTCAAACAAATCTTTCTTTGATAGGATAACGAGTCTTGTGGATAAGGGAGAAGCAGTGGATGTGGTATACCTAGACTTTAGTAAGGCATTTGATACGGTCTCGCATGATATTCTTATTGATAAACTAGGCAAATACAACTTAGATGGGGCCACTATAAGGTGGGTGCATAACTGGCTGGATAACTGTACTCAGAGTAGTTATTAATGATTCCCAATCCTGCTGGAAAGGTATAACAAGTGGGGTTCCGCAGGGGTCTGTTTTGGGACCGGCTCTGTTCAATATCTTCATCAATGACTTAGATATTGGCACAGAAAGTACGCTTATTAAGTTTGCAGATGATACCAAACTGGGAGGGATTGCAACTGCTTTGGAGGACAGGGTCATAATTCAAAATGATCTGGACAAACTGGAGAAATGGTCTGAGGTAAACAGGATGAAGTTTAACAAAGACAAATGCAAAGTGCTCCACTTAGGAAGGAACACTCAGTTTCACACATACAGAATGCGAAGAGACATCTAGGAAGGCGTACAGCAGAAAGGGAATCAGGGGTTATAGTGGACCACAAGCTAAATGAGTCAACAGTGTGATGCTGTTGCAAAAAAAGCAAACATGAATCTTGGATGCATTCACAGGTGTGTTGTAAGACACAAGAAGTCATTCTTCCGCTCTACTCTGCGCTGGTTAGGCGCTGACTGGAGTATTGTGTCCAGTTCTGGGCACCGCATGTCAAGAAAGACGTGGAGAAACTGGAGAGGGTCTAGGGAAAAGCAACAAGAATGACTAAAGGTCTAGAGAACATGACCTGTGAAGGAAGGCTGAAAGAATTGGGTTTTCTTAGTTTGGAAAAGAGAAGACTGAGAGGGGACATGATAGCAGTTTTCAGGTATCTAAAAGGGTGTCATAAGGAGGAGGGAGAAAACTTGTTCAACTTAGCCTCTAAGGATAGAACAAGAAGCAATGGGCTTAAACTGCAGCAAGGGAGGTTTAGGTTGGACATTAGGAAAAAGTTTCTAACTGTCAGAGTGGTTAAACACTGGAATAAACTGCCTAGGGAGGTTGTGGAATCTCTATCTCTGGAGATATTTAAGAGTAGGTTAGATAAATGTCTATCCGGGATGGTCTAGACAGTATTTGGTCCTGCCATGAGGGCAGGGGACTGGATTCAATGACCTCCCGAGGTTCCTTCCAGTCCTAGAATCTATGAACCTATAAGAAGTAATGGGCTTAAACTGCAGCTAGGGAGATTTAGGTTAGATATTAGGTGTGACATTGCACTCTAGCATATTTTCATAAAATCATATAATGTAACTAGAATATGCTCCAGGCAAAAGGTCTCTTGTAAGGTATCATTACAAAGCTTACAATCTACTGAGTGATCATCCTATTTTTATAAATGTTCCACTCTTGTATCTGAAACTAGAAATATGAAATATAACTCTGAGGGCCTATTGTAATTATGTAAAGTGTGGGCCATTAATGGTGGTTTGGAATCTTGAGGACTCCCATTAACCAGGACAACTGACTGCAGATGGCTCTGTTTTACCTGCAAGTCTTCCTGTATACCTGTGTGCTGGCAAGTGGGTAATGAAGTCTTACAGTGACATGTGATCATGTCACCTGAACTGGAATCCATCTTTAACCTGGTGTCTTTCCATTGAGAAGAGGGGGGTGGGAACCCAGAGAGGGGAAAAAAGATTCCCACCTTATGCAAAGATATAAAAATGGGTGGAACAGAACAAAAAGGAGAGCCATCATGAGGAATCCCCTAGCTACCACCAGAGCTGGAACAAGGGCTGTACCAGGGGAAAGGATCGTGCCCAGACTAGGAAGCCATCCAGTCTGTGAAAGAAACGTATTGAAACATCTTCCAGGGTGAGATATTATCTGTATTCAATTGTATTACTGTATTAGGCTTTGATTTGCATGTTTTATTTTGCTTGGTAATTCACTTTGTTCTGTCTGTTACTACTTGGAACCACTTAAATCCTACTTTCTGTATTTAATAAAAATCACTTTTTACTTATTAATTAACCCAGAGTAAGTGTTAATACCTGGGAGGGCAAACAGCTGTGCATATCTCTCTATCAGTGTTATAGAGGGCAAACAATTTATTACTCTGAATAAAGCTGTATAAGCTTTATTCAGAGTAAAAGGTATTTATTTGAGTTTCGACCCCACTGGGAGTTGGGCATCTGAGTGTTAAAGACAGGAATACTTCTGTAGGCTGCTCTGAGTTAAGTCTGCAGCTTTGGGGCAAGTAATTCAGACCCTGGGTCTTTGTTGGAGCAGATGGGTGTGTCTGACTCAGCAAGACAGAGTGCTGGGGTCCCAAGCTGACAGGGAAAGCAGGGGCAGAAGTAGTTTTGGCACATTAGATGACAGCTCCCAAGCGGGGTTCTGTGATCCAACCCGTCACATTAAGAAACTTTCTAGCTATAAGGGTAGTTAAGCTCTGGAACAGGCTTTGAAGGGAGGTTGTGGAATCCATTATTGAAAGATTTTAACAATAACTTAGACAAACACATGTCAGGGGAGGTCTCAGTTTACTAGGTCCTGCCTTGGCACAGGGGATTAAACTTGATAACTCCTCAAGGTCTCTTCTAGCCCTACATTTCTGTGAGTGTATAATTTGACTAGGGTATGGAATCATGAGAAAAGAGTGGTGGTCTCTGAGATAAGCAGGACCCAATCACTTAGGATCTTAAAAGACTATAACCAACAAATTGCATCAGGAAGCTAATACAAATCTAGTGCAGATTGTAGAGCAGAAGGTGTATTATGCATTTTCTTCATGAAATGTTCCTCAAATGGGCTCCCATATTCTGCAAAAGCTGAAGTTTTCCAGTGGTATTAAGGCTCATCCTAAAGGAGAGGGCATTACAGCAGAAAAGGGTATTACAGCAATCCTGTCTCAAGGTGACAATGGCAGTGACCACTGGCAAAATCCACATTCACAACAAAATAATGTTGACACCCAAGTCAAGCACAGATTCATCTAAGTGGGACTAGATGTCACATGGAGAATATAACCCCTATAAGTTGCTTTGTACAACAAAATTAAGGATCAAATTATAATGGGAAAAGCCCTAGTGTATGTAGGAGTGCTTTTGTATGGCCTGTATTGCTTATTGTATTATGTCCTCATGAAGGTTCAGTAGTTAGCATCTGCCTCACAGAAATATTGTATGTGTTTCATAAAAATAGTAATCATTAAAATAGCATATTTTTTAAATTACTGAGGCTGGAGCATATAAACTGCTGCAAAATCAAATCTGGTAAAAACTACAGTATTCTAGAAAACTGAGGAATAAGTTAAATGCACCAAAACTCTGGTGGCAAAGGAGAATACTCATCAATTGAATAATAAAGCATCTCCAAGTAGAATTGAATAGAAAGGCCTTCTCATATGTAAATATCTCCTTAAGCAAGCACAGAGATGATTAGGAAAGTTCAACTAATTGCTACATTTTCTTTGCTGAATATTTTACCTAAATCTATTATGCAGAATTTACAGAGGATTTGAAATATACTAGTATTTAGAATACCTATTGTCTTGTCATACATAAAGAATAGTTCAGATATATTAGAAAGTTAAAATCTTTGGAATAAAGTTTATGGCTATGCACTTCTTATACAGGTATAGCATGGATGCATTACAAACCGGAGATTAAGCGTATGTGCAACATGGGTTTCATTTGTGCCTTCCAGAAACGAGATCATGAACTGACCTTAAATATATTACACTTTTTCTGCAATATATGCTTCCCTAGACAGATGGTGAACTGGTTGCAAAGCAAGCACTGTCAGTAAAGTAAAAATTGGACTTAGTGTACTTTAAAATACTGATGATCTAGAACCTAAATTCCAGATCTGAATACACTGAGCTTTGGTTAAGCTCAATCAGGGGCCAAGCTTAATGGCTGGTCCATAACACTATCACAGACTGAACCACCAAACCTAGATGCGGTCTCCAAGGTCTCTGGGGAAGGTTGGAAACAGCTTAGCTTTCAATTTTGTGGGTCTCTACTAACAAGAGAGTAGTAGAAAACCTACTATTGATAGTTACTACAGACTAAAAAGCTTATAAATCTGAATGGTAAAATGAGGAGACAATTCAACATACAGAGAACACGAATGTACCGCACAGCATAGCATAGTAAAGACATGTAATTAAGCTAAAGTCATCTATTATACTAGAATCCTTTAATAACCATTTCAATCTTACAGTGATGTTTTAGAAGAGTTCAGAATAGAGTGAAAAGTAAATTCATATTCTTGTTCTTTTCAAATAGGAAAAAAAATAGTCTTAAGTCAGCACTGCAACTAGAAGAAGTTGATCTGCATAAATTATGTAGAGCAGGAAAGCCTTGGCTCAAATCTGTCTCCATACATTTGATTATCCCCATTAGGCTTAATGCCTCAGAAATCACAAGGGGAGCACAGACTAATACATCACTTGTCACATCCAGAAGGTAATTCAATTAATGATTTCATAGATCCAACCCTAGTGTATGTTCAGAGTCATATGCAGAATTGGATATGGCAAATTACCTGATTCAGCATGTGTGCCGAGGGACCTATAACAGCCAAGTGGTACACTGAATCACATTTTTGCTTGTTAATAGAAGACCAGAGGTTTTCAAACTTTTGGCTATTTTTTTCCCAAGGAAAAATATTCAGTACAGCAGGATGACACTATAGATACAGTGGACCAGATTTAGCCTAAGTTGATGCTGGCTTTATGCCCAGGCAGCTACCCTGTGGAGTGGTAGTATTGGATTGCATTAGCTATCCTCCTGATGACTAGAGGATAGCTAATGTGACACCGATTTTTAAAAGAGGCTCCAGAAATGATCCTGGCCATTATGGTATAGTAAGCCTAACTTCAGTACCAAGTAAATTGGTTGAAACTACAGTAAAGAACAGAACTATCTGACACATAGATGAACATGATTTGTTGGGGAAGAGTCAATGTGGTTTTTGTAAAGGCAAATCATGCCTCACCGATCTATCAGAATTCTCTGAGGGGTCAAGAAGTGTGTGGACAAGGGTGGATATAGTGTACCTGGACTTTAAGAAAACCTTTAACGTGGTCCCTCAGCAAAGGCTCTTAAGCAAAGAAAGCAGTCATGGGATAAGAGAAAAGATTCCCTCATGGATCAGTAACTGGTTAAAAAACAGGAAACAAGGATAGGAATAAATGATCAGTTCTCAGAATGGAAAGAGGTAAATAGCGGTGTCTCCCAGGAATCTATAGTGTGATCAGTACTGTTCAACATATTCATAAGTGATGTGGAAAAAGGAGTAAACAGCGAGGTGGCAAAATTTGCAGATGATACAAAATTACTCAAGAAAGTTAAGTCCACAGGAGATTGCGAAGAGCTACAAAGGGATCTCACAAAACTGGATAACATTGGCAACAAAATGGCAGATGAAATTCAATGCTGATAAATGCAATGTAATGCACATTGCAAAATATAATCCCAACCATACATCCCATATGTTGGCACCCAAATTAGCTGTTACCATTAAAGAAAGAGATCTTGGAGTCATTGTGGATAGTTCTCTGAAAACACCCACTCAATGTGCAGCTGCAGTCAAAAAAGCTAACAGAATGTTAGGAATCATTAGGAAAGGGATAGATAATAAGATAAAACATATCATAATGCTCCTATATAAATCCATTGTTACACCCACATCTTTAAAACTGCATGCAGTTCTGGTTGACCCATCTAAAAAGTGTATATTAGATTTGGAAAAGACATAGAGAAGAGCACCAAAACTGATTAAGTTTATGGAACGCCTTCCATATGTGGAAAGAATAAAAAGACTGGGCCTGTTCAGCTCGGAAAAGAGACAACTAAGGGGGGATAACCTAGAGGTCTATAAAATCATGAATGGTGTGGAGAAAATTAATAAGGAAATCTTATTTACTCCACATAACACAAGAATTAGCGTTCATGCAATGAAATTGATGCAGGTTTAAAACAAACAAAAGCAAGTATTTCTTCACACAACACACAGTCAACCTGTGGAAGTCATTGCCAGGGGATGTTGTGAAGGCCAAAACTATAACTGGGTTTAAAAAAGAATTAGGTAAGTTAATGGAGGACAGGTCCATCAATGGGTATTAATCAAGATGGTCAGGGATGTGACCCCATTCTCTGGGCATCCCTAGTCTCTGACTATCAGAAGCTGGGAGTGAACAACACGGGATGTTTCACTCAATAATTGCCCTGTTCTGTTCATTTCCTTTGAAGAACCTGGCATTGGCCACTGTTGGAAGACAGGATAGTGGGCTAGAAGGACCATTGGTCTGACCCAGTAAGGCCGCTTGTATGGTTATAGAGCTCCTGGTCTTCCATAGTTACCAGAGAGGACTAGGATGTGTTGCACTGGGGATCACTAGAACTCAGAGGGGTTGGGTGAGTTCACATACTTTTTCCTACAGACCTTTCCTACCTACCCTGCAGTACTTCTAAACAGCTTCCTCCTATAACAACTCCTCTGTCCTTTCCTGAAAAATGAGAACTGTATAGTACGGGAAGGCTTCATACCACTTGAAATAACAGCCTCTATCTTCTCTACTTTGTTCCCCTTAATACCTATTTTGTAAGATGGAATATTTTGGGATCAACTACTTTTTCTATAAATTTAAGCGGAAAAGCCACTAGTTGACAAACTGACCCTACGACCACCATTTTCCCTTCATCATGAAATAGCATCAGAGATATCTGGATGACAGAGGTAATACCATGAAGTCTGAAACAGTCCTTTAATGCAACCAGAGCCCTCACACAGAAGCAGTGTTGTCAACTCTTGTGTATTTTATCTCCAGTCTAGTGATATTGGTGTGGTTTGGGTTTTGTTTTTTCCTGAAAGCTTCAGCACCAGGAATCAAAGTGAAATAAGCCTGGAAATAAATATAAAACAGAACAAAACAAAAACTAATTTGGCTTGCAACTGTACATTGTGAATAATTTAGTTTGTTTTTTCTTTCAGATCATAGAATAATGTAGGTGTTCAGTCATTCCAAGGTGGGTCTTTTGAAAAATGAAGGAGGGGCTGGAGAGGAGAAAGAAATGACAAAGAACTTGAGCATGTTCAAAAGTTAAAATTCTGAAGGTTATGTGATGAATGTTCCACTTAAACATACTGCATACTGCTATTGCTCATTAGTTCATTCTCTAGGTCACAAAGTCCTCACAAGCCCTCATCCGGTGAGATGCCAAAGCTGGAATCCTGATGGTGATGTCACACATACTATTGAACCCTACTGGATTTTCAAGCCTGCCTATAATATTAAGGTACAGAAAGTTCTACTTTTTCTGAATATAATTCTGTAATTTTTTCTTTGTTTTATTTCCAACAATAATGGGGAGCTGTGTCCCAATCAGTGGGCCATGTGTCAGATATAGATTCTTTGGATGACCACAATATATAATCACAATTCAGTTGTTATGCTGGGCACAAATATAGTATGCAGAGAATGTAGCTATCATTGAGAAATGGCACATCCTCCAGCCTTCTTTGGCAGGGTGCCTCAGACAGATAATGAAGCATCAGGAGCTGAAGACCCAGAAAAGTATTGGTGAGGTACTAAACTAAGACTCTTTTAGTTTATGTTTTAGGATGGTTGATGAAGCCTTTAAAGAGTACAGGGAGGAGTCAGACAGAACTGAATGAAGATGAATGATTTCTCTCTTTACATGTTTAGAGGCATGTGAGAGGAACTAGTGTCAGAGGCATGTGAGAGGAACTAGTGTCAAAAATCACAATTTTGCCCTCACTTACAAGGAGTCTCACTCCTAGTAATCCAGGGCTTTCTCATGGTTCTCCAGCAGAGCATGGCCATGCTGAGTGAGAGCAGTCCCACAGCAACAGACGACATCTCTTATTTGGACCACCATGTGCTTCCATTCAGTGGAATGACCTGATAGTAACTAAGGCCTGGTCTATGGGGGGTAGGGGGGTGAGCTAAGTCAGTCTAAGTTAAGCAACTTCAGCTACGAAAATGGCATAGCTGAAGTCGATATACTTAGAGCTACTTACCGGGGTGTCTTAACTGCGGTAGGTTGACTGCTGCCACACCCCCATTGATTCCGCCTATGCTTCTTACTCCAGTAGACTACTGGAGTCGACAGGAGAGCACTCACTGGTCGATTTATCGCGTCTTCACTAGACACGATAAATCAACCCCCGCTGGATCGATCGCTCCCGAGGTAAGTGTAGACATGCCTTTTAACTCTCTCTTGCAGTTGAGTCAGTGCTCCTTGTGATCTGTCTTGATCAGACCATGAGGTAGGGAATCTGACAAAGAAGATCTGATGCAGATACTTGTGCTGCTTGTGGTAGTAAAATCAGAGAGCAATATGTCCCAGGCTTCTTTTATCATGTATGATTGTGTATATAACACTATTCATTCATGTGTGTCTCTAGTTTGTTTTTTGTTTTCTTATTTGTTTTCTCTCCATGATTCAAATTGCCCAAGATAGCTATCTTGGTATTTTTGTGAAAAAAATTGAAATGTGTAAAATTGTGAAATTATAAACTTCAAGGTAGGAGTAGATTTCTCTATATGATGTGAAATAGCTACCACCACATGAAGTAGCTAAGTACCATGTTCTGGCAATCCATAATATCATGTTAGAAAAAAATCTAAGAATTACGCATAAAAGAGTCAGATACCAAGGTGAAAAATGTGGTCTTAAAATTTGAACAGAACAGAACAAAGTATTTTCAATTGATATTTGTAACCCTGGTATTTTCTGAAATGCAAAGGAAGACATATGTGATGGAAAAATAGCTTTTCCTTTTTTCAAAGATTGTTTTACTGGATATTTTTATTACTTTATTAGCTGCTCTTTTACTGCAGAAAATTTAATATTTCCTAGAAGATTATACTTTAAAGTAGGTTAAATTCTACCTTCAGTTACACCAAGGCAAGCTCAATAAAGTAATTGAGTTTGCACATATATAATAGAAAATAGAATTTGCTTCAATATTATTTAGCATTAGTTTGTCATAGTGAGCATATTTGGAGCTGTGAGGGGAAACCTATCTGAATTAAATGCAATTTATTTTCTGATATTGAGGATATATCTAATGTTCTAGTTTTGGATTTCTAGCTAGTTTAAGCTTAAACATAAACCTAAACTTAAGTCTTAAACTTAAACCTGACACTTTTGAGTATATCCAAAATGCAGATTCATTTCTGAAAGTGTCAATCTTAAATTTAAACTAGCTAGTAATATTATATATGTGTGCAGTTCCATTTAATCCTGAAATCCGCAAACATCTATTCATTGTACAAGATATTTCGGTTATTACTTATAATGACTTTTAGTGTGTATGTTAATTTGATATTTACTTTGGGTAATAAGTATAATTTAATAGGACATACTTTCAAATGGCTCAATGTTTATTCTGGAACATTTTAAAATCTGAATGGCATCTAAAAGCCTTCTAGAATACAAAACTCCAGCTATTTAGTAGAATATAAATCCAAATGAGTTGATCTAAGATTTATTCTTCATAAATTCAAAGAGAACTCAGTCACATGTATTAATTTCTGACTCTTATGAAAAAGATTATATTGTAATATTTTAAAGTATCACTCAGGTCAGCTGCATTAATTTTAATATCGTGAAATGTAAGCACCACACACGCAGTTACAGTGACAAAGGAAATGACCTGCAACATTATTACATCTTTCAAAAAAAAGTATTAGATTATAATGATACCTTTGCACTTCAAATTTAAATTTTGCTATTTAAAGACCACAGGAGTTGGTTTTAGCCCATTAGATGTAACATGAATCCATAGAACAACTTGCAAACTACTGTAAGGAAATAGGTTTTTTTGCTTAGAGAATACTGAATTTAAAACTAGCCTACTACCAGGCAGCATTGTGGAGGCAAACACACAAACAAGTAAATTTCATCTGGAGCAAAACAGAATAGCAATTTAAACAAGCATAGCTACAATTAATGCTTTTTGTTTTGTTTTGTTTTTTTAATCCTGCAAAACTACATTTTTCTTGTAAAAAGAAAAAGTCACCCTGTTATTAAAACTACACTTTAAAAATTACATTATGCTTGCGAGAAAAAGCCATCAAAATCAATCATTAAAGTTCACATTTTAAAGGATTGTCTTAGAATACCCACATGAGCTAGGACAGTGGTTACTGAACTATGGGCTGTGGACAGTGGACTGCAACTCAGTCCCAGATGATCTGCTGGTGCAACTGCATTCTTCAGTCAAGTTCTTAGTACATCTTTAACTCCATGTGACTCTTGTAATCTTGTTCAGTTTTATACAAAACTGTGTTGTCTGTGTTTGAACGCCACATTTTGCTCAAAGTGTAGTTTTTCTAAAACTGTTTGGTTTCAAAAATCTTGAGGCATTTCTTTGAGTGCATATTGCTAGGGATTTCTGACATTAGAATTGTTCACATTACAATGAAAAGGAAACACATATATTGTTCATTTGCAGTTTATATACAGTTTATTTGTATGTAAAAATTAAAACTAGTGTTAATAGTGGGCCACAGTGCCTGATGAGGCTGCACAGGTGGGCCTCAAGGAAAGTTGGTAACCCCTGAGCTACGGAAGAGAGAGCCCCATTTTACAGATGGGGAAATAGAAGAATGGAAAGGTTGAGCCACTTACTTCCCCAAGATAACACAAGGAGTCTGTGGCAGAATCAAGAACACATCTCTTGACACTCAGACCCATGCCTTAACCACAAGACCATCCTTCCTCTCTGCTTAGGTACTAAAGGAGTCTTGGAGTAGTGTTTTTATAGATTCTATGTAATGTGCCTGATCCTTTCCTCATACACCTAAAACTTTTAATTCTCTTTAGGTCTCTTTTGCTCCGCGAGCTGTGCATAATGGTCAAGGTTAAAGTAAAAGTTGCAAGTCTTAATCAATTTCCTGGGCTTTGTTGTCATGTTAAAACCTCAACATTTCTTCAATGTAAACGTTGAAAATATTATACATTAAACAATTATGAACATAATTTGATAAGGATTTGTATAACCAAAGTTGATTTTATTTCAATAGTACAGTAACTCCTCACTTAAAGTCGTCACGGTTAACGTTGTTTTGTTGTTACGTTGCTGATCAATTGCGCAATGCTCCCGTTGTTTGGCAGCTGCCTGCTTTGTTCACTGCTTGCAGGAAGAGAAGCCCATTGGAGCTAGCTGGTGGGGGCTTGGAACCAGGGTGGGCTGGCAGCCCCCCTATCAGCTCCCCTAAGTTCCCTTGCAGCAGCCGCCCAGCGGGCTAGCAATTGCCAGGCAGTTCAGCTGTTCCTCTCCCCACTGCCATGTGCTGCTCCTGCCCTCTGCCTTGGAGCTCCTCCTGGGAGCCTCCTTCTTGGTGTGCGGGGGGAAAGGGGAGACTAATATCAGGGTGTCCCCCTCCCCCCTGCTCCTGCCCCCCACTTATCTCATCTCCACAGAACATGGTGGGGCACGACAGGACTCAGGAAGGAGGAAGATTGCTAGCAGCAGCTGCTGTCTCAACTTGCTGATCTACTTAAAAAGGCAATGTACTTAGAGTGGGGTCAGTGTACTTAAAGGGGAAATGTACATCTCTCTCTCATACACAGGGTGTGTATGTCTGTCTCTGTCTGCCATGCTGTCTCCCCTCCCTCCATTTGTGCTGCCTTATAGAGTGTGAGTTTACAGTAACAACATGTTAACCCTTCAGGGCACAGTCAAGTGCTTGTTCATCATTTAGCAGTAAGGCATTCCCTGGGAAATATCCCACCCTCTTCCAATCTCTGACTTAACCATCTCAACTAAGCTTCACAATCATCATTGCTGTGTATGGTGAAAAAAATTTCCCTGGAACCTAACCCCCCCATTTACATAAATTCTTATGGGGAAATTGGATTTGCTTAACATCGTTTTGCTTAAAGTCACATTTTTCAGGAACATTACAATGTTAAGCGAGGAGTTACTGTACCTGGTTTGATAGGATGCTGTGAAAATATTTTAAAAAGTTTTGATACTTGTGTCCTGTTGGGTGCAGCTGATATCATTTAAATGTCTCCTATGCCATATCACTGGGTTTAACATCCTGTTCTCTAGTCCTGCATGGTTTACACCATTAAGACTAAACTGTGATTAATCCTGACCTTTTCCTTTCTTTTTAATTAAGTAGTTTATTTTATCAACCTCGCCCTAACTCCTAACCTAATCAATGTAATCTCTAATCATAGGATACTTATGTACTCTTCCTCCTCCCCCCCCAGCTCATCCTAGGCATTTTAAATCTCTTGTTCACAAGTGGCTTAGGCTCATAGGGAGAAATCTGTAAAGGCATTTAGATGCCTAAAGATACAGATGGGAGCCACATGGGATTTTAAAAACTGCTTAGGTGTTAGGTGTTTTTCTCCTTAATTTCAATCCCACTTGACTCCTATCTGCATATTTCAATCATATTTCAATTCAATGCCTGAATACCTTTAAAGATCTATCCCAATAGGCTTTTTTCACTGGAAGTTAGGCTCCTAAGTTCCTAAGGCACTTTTGAAAATGGACTGAGACTCCTCCGTCACTTAGGTTCTTTTAAAAATGTTATGCCTTGTCAGAATGAGCATGTTGGCTATTTTGTCTTCATTCAGGTTATTAACAATCTTCATTGCCATGTCAGTGAAGTGACCCAGTTGTATTAAGACTTTGCAAGATTATCATATGATGTATAAGATTAGAATTATTCATGATTGAAAAGAAAGAGGAACACAAGTGAGCCTGGAACATAGTAAATCCTATAATTCAAGGTAATAGTATGTCAATATATAGAAGTTTGTGAGGAAGCTGGTATATGATTGATGTGATGCATAACCATCATTAACATATAAGGAGATAGAGCCAGCCTACCATAACTTTGACTTGGAGACTAATTACTAACAAGAAATTCTTGTGTCAGCGTCTATGAAAAGAAGGTGAATTTGAACAATACATATCTACTCTCATTAGTAATATATAACAGTACAAACATAACTTAAATGGAATATCAATTGGAATCAAACATGGTAGGTCATTTGTTCTTATTACATTAAACCCAGAATGTCTCAGTTTATCTGCACTGCTTTTCAATCAGATCTCTAGGTTGGACCTCATTTGTAGTTCTACTTGCCTTTAAGTAATGCAATGCCTTTGAAAAGCTTTAAAGTGAAATGGCATTGAGCCAGTGAATTTGCATAAACTGCAACAAAATACAGTTCACTAACATAAAAGAAAGTGAAAAGGTCCAAGAGGATAATCTGCTCAGCATCTTAAATTCAGTGCTCTTACATTAATGAAGTTGACTTCAGCTTGCAAACAAAAACAATGATTCTATTGCCAATAAGAAATAAAGAATGTGTTAATGACAAAATCATCATATGCACTGTATACGATTCTTTACAGATAAATTTTGTAGTATGTTGTAATACCATTTCTTTGTTTATTCTGTAGCACTGAACACAATGTCAGCAAGACGAGAGACAAACTATGCAATGATGATGTTTAATGTAATTTGGAAGAAAAGCAGCAGTGCATAATGAAGAAGGTTCTCTTTGTTGCAAAGTAGCATAATGCTTTAATGATGATTTCTTTTTTTCTCTCAACAAAGTAATATTTTGCTACGAAAGCACATATGTCTGGAAATCACTTGTTCAGATCTCATTACTGCATGAAAAATATACCACATTGCATTCAGCACCTTGGTATTAAAGTTTATGGTGCTAGGTAAAACAAACCAAAACAAAAAAACAAAAACCTCAGTTGTGCACAGAGAGTCCTGATTGTTTGGAGATGCCAGCACATCATACATCTGTAATCTCCCTTATCTATGTTATCAGTGCATCATTTTGACTACAATGAGGACAGCGGAAGCTTCAGAGGCATGAATAGACTATTAAAAGGGTCATTTGTGGTTGACCAAATTCTGTGTTGGCTTGGCTTCATTGCTTTCCAAACCACCCCACTGATGAAAACCCAGTACGAAAATGTTACTAATTCTGCTGAACAGTTTGTGACAATCATTTCAAGAAATCAGTGTGTGCCATTACTAGAGCGGGGAAGATTTCCAACTTTTGGTCAGGATTCTGTTATTTTTTTTTTAGGGTTTCTTTATGTTTCCAGACATGGGTGGCAGGTGAACACCCACCATTGGGCAGGCTAGCCTGCCCCTCGCCTCTGCTGCCTGAGGCCCTGCCCTGAGTGCCCCCCCTGGCTGGAGGAGCCCGAGCCCCCCCGACTGCCAGAACAAGCCGCTGGCTCCACCAACAGCTGCCCGCTGGCCCCAGCACCACCCTGGGCCACATCTGGCAGCTGGCGGGCCAGAGCTCAGGGCTGCTGTCTGGAGCTGAGTCCCTGCTGGCTTCAGGTAGATGGAGGGGGGGAGCAGGGACTCAGGATGCAACATGGGCAGGGCCATGAGCTGGTCAGGGGAGGCTTAACCTGCCCTGGCCTATGATACCCACCACCCATGAGAACAAACAGCTCTTAAATAAAGAGATTAAAAATATTAATTAGAAACACGGAAGTGTTAGTTGTGCAGTAATCTTGGAATTTCAAAAGGAGCCTAATGGTGTTAGATGCCCAAATCCCATGGAAATTCAATGGGATTTGCATGCCTAACTCCCTTACTACTCTTTTTGAAACAAGAATCTCTTTCTTATGCTTTTTATATTTTTGTCAAGTTTTCCATGGAATATTTTATTTTATTGGAAACATATTAGTAACCACAAGGGAGACTCTCTTGATGCTTAGTAAGTATTAGACATTGTACAAAGAATAAAATGTTACAGCCAATGAAGTCAATAAATCTTTCTTTTGAATTTTTTTCTTCTATAATCAGTTTATTTTACCTTACTAAATTTACCTCAACCTAAAGTTCCTTGAGGTGCTCTGTTATGAAGGTGACACTTGCAGGAAAGCCTGGGTTTGGAATGGCTCTAGGCTCCACTATGATTTCTGTCTACACAGTGAGCACTTCAGATAAATGGTAGGAGCAGGATTAATCATGCCAGGATCGTATTAGACCTAGTCATCTTTTCTGCTCCTCAAGAGCAATTGCTCTTATCATCAAAAGCAACTCCAACAGAAAGCACGGATAAAATGTAGAATCTCCCACCAATCATGCTAATAGTTAAGTCTCAGATGATGGTCACTGAGAATAAAGTGATGAGATAGAGACACTATGAAATGATGTATTTCCATTACGCCTGAATGTAATATACTGGAAAGATGTGACATGAACATGTTCTTTGTGACTGTACAAACTACTCAAATCAATGAAAAAAGAACATGAGGAAACACTGTTAAGAACATTAATTTATGGAATGGCATTAGGCATGGTTATGAATTAGTATTAGGAACAATACTAGTATTAGTCATGAATTACAGTGTAGTATACATTTATGTCTCTGGCTTTAATGAAAAAAATTGAATGGTGTATGCTATTCTAGTATATAAACCAAGGGATTCAAAACTCTGGGATAATCCCAGTGTGTCACTGGTAGATTAGTACATTGACTCGGGGATTCCTGAGAATCCCTCTTTAGCCTTCAGCAAGTCACTTAACTTCTCTGCATCTGACATTCTTCATATGTAAAATGGGGAATACTATGTTTTCAGTAAAGTGTGCAATACAATAACTATAGTATCTATTTCCAAGAATTGCATGGGGATTAGTAAATTTGTTTTTAAAAATACTTAGAAGGTGTAAAGGACATTGTTGTTATTACTACTGAACTGCCGAAAAAGGCAATCAATTTAAGTAATCTGGAAAATCAAAGATTCTAGAAACAATCGGTTCTATACAGACTTCACAGAATCTCATAAAGAATCATTCCTTTTCACCATTTTGCTGTAGGAGTACAGCATAATTTACTGGTGGAACAGTAGGGTTGTTAGAAGAGATCTCCAGCCCAAATATCATCAAGAAAGTGACTGGAAACAAGAGGCAGCTACTGGATATGTTACATCAGCTACAGAGAAGGAATTTATTTGTGGATGAGAGAACTACATTTCGTTCCTGATGATTTTGACAAGATTGTTGTATGTAAAAAATAGCAAGAGTGTCCTGTGAAGAGATGATTTTGTTAAAAAAAAGTTTTATTATGGGAACTGGATGTCTTGGGAGATTGATGTTATTGCTATAAAGAAGCTTTCATCCCTAGGACACTAATTTAAATATGGTAAGGTCAGTAGAAGTCATCATCATTTGACAAGATCTCTGTGGTTTGGGCAAATTAAGTTGTGGTCTCAGTTCATTTGCTCATGGACAAGTGTTCCCATGATACAAATCTTCACTACAAATGGCAGTCTAATCAGAATGGGCATGAAGACAGAACTATTCTCTCATCACTAGAGGTGTTCCTGTCATGTCTTGAATAAGTTTCACTGTTCAGGCAATGTGGAGAAACTTGCACTCCTGCTAGCAGAGAGCACTTGCTTTGGAAATAAATATTGTACTTCAGATATCCATTTCTTAAGTATTAGAGTCCCTTACAAAGATTCAAAAAGTAATATAAAAAGTGTAAAGAGTCAATAAAACAGTCAACGTGATAGCATTTTCATCGTCTAATCACATAATGCTATGTGAGGTCAAAACAACAAGTCATGCATTATACATTTGAAATGTTGTCATCTTAAATGGTGCTAACATACTAAGTGTCCAATCTCCCCTCCCAGCAAACAAACCAACCAACCCACCAACTACCTGCGGATGGGTTCAAAGATTTTTCAGTTTGAACTGTAGAAAGTTTTCTGGCATTTCAAATTAGTTTGAGCAGATAACCACATCCAGATTTAACAGTAAATGCCAATACATTTTTTATTTTAATACCGTCTGATTAGTTCTATTTAAGTGTTAAAAGTAAATCTACCATACAACTGCCTCGCATTGAGAAGGAAGACGGTACTACAATTCAATTTAGGACATCTGCTATCATACTAAAACTCTTACTTTGACAGAAACCTTTGGCTACCTTCCATTGTATTCATCTAGAAATAATGTTATTGTGCCTTTCAGTATTAATTTTGTGCTTCTTAAGTTTCTGTAGCTCATATGCTTCACATAATGTGGCCCATGAACCACTTCTATAATTGGATAACCCTACACTGGACACAGAATATAAAAGCAGAAGTTGATTTTTTAAAAAAGAGTAGCCACTTTAAAATCTCAATTGAACAATATATTTCATCTCACCTTAGATCTCTATTACAGGAAAACAGACCTTAACTACAGGATTTTAAAGGAACACATCAGAGTATTCATTTTTTGTTTCTTACACCAGCAACACAGCAAAAGCATTTTAAATTAAAATGTACACAGAGGAATATATTTTCTGCGCACTGAGGGGAAACACTGAGATGTTCAAGGAATGCATCTTTTAAAAGAGTACACTCAAAAACATAAGACTATTTCACAAACCTCAGAAGTCTCTAAATGAATATTGTTCATGAACAACTGCATTAAAGCTATTTTTCATAATTCAGTTTAAAAGTGTACACACTATTTGTTTAGTTCTATTTGTGTTGGCAAATCTCTCCATCTCCTTCATCCAGCATAAATTACTTGCTCCAATTCTTCAGTCTGAATATTTTTCATTTGTCTTTTTAGACTCACTTCCTATCAAAAAGGTGGCACATGCAGCCTACTGTGAGATCTCTGTCAATGCTACTTTAGGAGTCACCCAACTGGGATTCAGCAAAAGCAAAACAATCATTACTCGTCTTCCCTTCCTCCCCACTATAGACCCAATCCAACTGCTACTGAAGTCAGTGGAAAGATTCCTATCAAGTTCAGTGGATTTCGGATGAGGCCCAATACACCAATCAGTCTCAGATACTGATGAACAAATATCACTACTGTTGCTTGTGAAGTTTCCACCAAACAAAATTTTGATTGGAAGTGGCAGGATCAGTGGGGGCAGGGGGATTTGTCACATATTTGAACTCCAAGAATGGTTATAACAAAAGTAGAATAGATGGGGGGTGGGGGGGGAAGTAATGGAAAGAGAGGGAGAGAATATTCCAGACATTTTTAGCTTTAGAAACTTCAGTTCAAGACTGAGATGCAGCTCAGATGAGTTATTACTTTATTCCCCAAAACATTTGCACCCACAGCTAGTCTCCACCAGTCTGAAAGTCTGGAAAAAGTTACCAAGTTCAGTCATAAGGTGTGGCTGGCAGTGAGGGAAGCCACCAATATATCATTATGGGTGAAACTCTGACCCTCATGAAGTTATTGGCAAAAATCTCATTGGCTTCACTGGGGCCAGGATTTCATCTTGTGTGTTCAGAATTGCTAACTTTGGAAGGATACTATTTTTTTTTAATTATTCGAGTTTAAGCATGAATTACAAGTAAAACCTGATCTTCCATTAAGAATCTATTTTTTTTTCTTTTAAAACAAATTTAAAGAGAAAACAAAATGTTAGAACTTACATTCAATATCAAGGTACATGCTCTTTTGATGCCCACCAATTCTACTTGCAGCTTCACAGTCATATCTCCCTGAATCTGACAACTTCACATCTTTAATATGCAGTGACGATTTTCCATGCTGCCCTTTGACTTCTATACGGCCATCTGGGCTCTGTTTACATTGATTCAAGAAAGAGAAAGGGTTTTATATATAGATATATATACGTATATGTGTATTTGTTTTATATATAAAACACCATTAATAATTATGACTGAATGTACAGTATTTGTTGTGAAAACATCTCATCATGTATGGTGAAATAAATATTAATGACTAAGCAATTTCAAAATCTGTCAAATATACAGTTGAAAAAAAACTAAAGAAAAGAGACGTTCTGATTCTAGACTCCATGGTCAAGGGAATAAGTACATGCTTAAAGGAACACTGTCAAGTAGTTAATTATAATTTTAAGATTGATATAATCTGTCTGTTCAATTCTAAAGGGCCTAATTCTGATCTCACACTGTTGTAAATCAGGAGTAACTCCGATCAAGTCAATGGAATTATACTGGTTTAAAATCATTGTAAATAAGATTAGTGTCTCTCTCTGTTCGCTTTCATATCAGTGAGAAATTGAAAAATCCAAAAATGAAAAAGCAGCTATTGATAACTTTATTCTTTTTCTTTTTCTGCTAGAAGCACAAATTAACTGAGAAACCACAGTCTGGAAACACTCCTGGAACCACTGGATTTCACTGGTGATACTTATGATAACATAGAAGTATAACATAGAAGAAAACTGTGATAAACAAACACACACACACACACACACTGGCTTCTGCTTTACCAGGAAAAAAAGTTCAATTTTGCCAGCTTGAGGATGGGGGAGGATATACTGATGGTGGGCATAACAGGTAGGAAGAAAAATATAATTTACAAGCCTATAAGAGTATGAAAAATAAAATAGACATTGAAAAAAGTATTTAAGTACTTGAGAGTGTCACTTTAACATGGTCCAGAGGAATGTGCAAAAGGTTAGGAGTTTGGAACTTCTCAATTCTAATCCTCGCTCTGCAGTTTATTTGCTCTACAACCTTCAGCAACTCACTTCACCTCTTTGCCTCAGTTCTTTCATCTGTAAGATGGGGACATGATACCTACCTCTCAGGAATGTTGTCAGGAGTAATTAGTTAATGCTTGTACAATACTTTAAACATCTAAAGCACTCTGAGGTTCTATCCTGTAAAACCTTGCTGTCTGGCTCTACTGCTTGTTACCATGAAGGTTCCTACTGTGGCTGCTAGTGTTTGAAGGATTTTACCTCATGTCTATGTGATTATTTTCTGAATTAATGAAGGAAAATTACATGAAAATCAGTTCACAGAATTGTTCACATCAACACAATATCAGCAATGTATATGCCGGAATCATTATATAAAGAAACCTGTGGTCCTGATCCCACCTCAGAATCTAATAGCACAGACCTCATTTCCCGTGCACAGTCCCATCGAACTCAAGAGGATTCTGTATGGGTGCAGGGGTTTGCAATAGTAGATGCCAGCACAAGAATATGCCCTAAAATCCCTCAAACTGATAGAAATAAAACAAGATCACTAGCTCCTACTATGTCAATCTTAAATGCTGCAAAGTATATTAATCAAATGCATATCCTCAAGTCATCAGGAACATTCATACAAATGTCAGAATTTACAGTCACTAGTGAACAACTGCTAGACTAAAAGATCTTGATACATCATGTTTTGCGTAGATTTTTTTGTTTATTCGTTTGTTGTAACCTTTTTAAAATTTTGCTTTTAAAATAATTTTATTTATTTATTTGCAGGTCTGCCGTGTTTTCCATTTTTGTTTTAATATTTGTTAAAGTTGATGGCTGTTGTTACTTGTTTGGATGCTGCTTAACTGGTTCTACTTTAAAAAGTGAAATAAACAAATGGATAATTCTACATCAAGTTTGTTCCTGTTTAAAAAATAAATTGAAGCAAAAGTGTTTTAGCAGTTTTACAATACATTCAGTGACTCCTCCTTCTGATTTTAACTTGAGAACTGCAATTGGATCATATTGGATAACATTTAAAATTGCTATCAGAGACTTCCTATACCGAAATGAGCTTATGACTAGTGAATGTAACTTTAAGTTAAAAAAGTCAGAGATACAATAGGGAGTAGTTAACAGCACTATCCATTCATTAACAACTATCATCATACAGGAGTAAGGTAGTTCAACAGAAAGGAAAAAATGATCTGATTGATGCACAGGAAGTAAGACCTGATGTTAGGGTTAATACCAGGGTGCAACATTCTCGTTCAGGACCATGCAGCTCCGATTGAAATATAGGTCTCATCATTAAACATGTATCTACTTAGTTCTGATAAACATACAGTAATACATTTGTTCCTTAGAAGAATCTAAATCACTCCTTTCAAATACAGCAATGCAGAGTAATGAGAGATGGCATAAGAAAAATATTGCCTTTGGACGGTTGGTTTACCGAAGCCCTGCAAAAATAACATTTTTTTCTTAAAGTTCCACTTAAACTATGATGAAAGACCTTTCTATTGTACTGTGCAATAAATTCTCCCCAAGAAATTGTAATGTGTTATATTATCTCTATACAAATATATCTGCTGAAATTATTTTACTGTCTAACTTTTACAATCAGATTGGGGCAATGGTTTCCTGTTTCCAAAAATGGCCATTACCACATCTTTTGGGAGAAAGGTGCAAAAAAGCCTAAGTAAACAATTACAGAATTAAAATATTCAGAACAGACGTTCATCCATCAGTTGGTTTATGCCCTGAAGGGATTGTATCCCTTCCAATTCTTGGAGTTTTTATTTTATTTATAATACTATCTAATGGAACTGTGAATGTTTCCATTATTCATATAAATCATAGAATCATAGAAGATTGGGGTTGGAAGAGACCTCAGGAGGTCATCTAGTCCAATCCCCTGCTCAAAGCAGGACCATCACCAACCATATCATCCCAGACAGGGCTTTGTCAAGCAGGGCCTTAAAAACCTCTCAGGATGGAGAATCCACCACCTCAGGTAACCCATGCCAGTGCTTCACCACCCTCCTAGTGAAATAGTGTTTCCTAATATCCAACCTAGACCTCCCGCACTGCAACTTGAGACCACTGCTCCGTGTTCTGTCATCTGCCAACACCAAGAACAGCCAAGCTCCATCCTATTTGGAATCCCCCTTCAGGTAGTTGAAGGCTGCTATCAAATTCCCCCTCACTCTTCTCTTCTGCAGACTAAACAAGCCCGGTTCTCTCAGCCTCTCCTCGTAAGTCATGTGCCCCAGCCAATCCCTTTTGTTTATTTATGATCACATATAAAAGTGAAGATGTTTTTATTAAGTAGCAGTACAATAGCTTTATTAAGTAGTAGTGCTACTCCTTTCAACCTGCCAAAGCTGAAATTAGGGATCGGTGTATAACAAAGAGCCAAAATGAGGGAAAAGAAAAAAAAATAGTCACAGAGGAAACTTAAGATGGTATCTGATTTATTCCTTTAGCATAAATAACTCTTACAGTAACTTTGGTTTCCTGATTCTTTATTTATGAAGTAAATAGATTTTAATAATGTTTCACATTACATATGTCCAATGTAGGTCTGTTTGGGGCTAAAATGAATGATGTTCCTCAAAATGAGAAGTATGACTATCCAATACAGAAAATATTTCTGCAAAGTGTTAGAATAATTCCAATGAATCCAAAGCATATGTTCTTGAAATCAATTGGAATTTTGCCTAAGGACTTCAGGTTTCTCTATGTATTTATGGCATCATGGTATCAGAAAAGGAAAATATATTGCACACACCCACCACACAGATCAGCATTATATCCAATGATAAACATTGTAAAGGAAACATTTAATTTAGCATAAAGTTAGTTTCATTGTAATATTTTTCTGTAATTAGACTGTGATGCCATGGCAGGATATTTTGTGCTCACACATTATAGTGATTATCACCACAGAAGTATATAATAAATAAAGCAAATATTTTCTTTATAAATGTTGACCACCATACCTCATTGTTCTAAGTTTGAGATGAATTTTCAGATCCATTTTTACTTTGTTAGAAGAGTAATAAGTTACGACTATCTCCAAACTACCAGAAATGGTCAGCAAGGCCATATCTCCTTATCAAATTCTAAATAAATGTAATAGTTCAAATTCTTCTCTCTGCTACACCTGTGCAAACCCACTATAGTCAATCGGTTAAACAGGTAAAACTGAGAGCAGAATTTACCCAAATATGGATAACTAATCAAGATATTACAACATTTTGCAATGCTAGGGCTAGCAACAGGGTCATCAAAATTAACTACCTACAAAAGTGAATATTCTACTCTGATACTCTACTGATCTGATATTCAGGCCCTCTACCGTATGCAATGAGAAGCATAAGACCATTTGAATAATAGTGAAATGCCTTTTTTTCACCTCAGTGGGCTTTATCAGGGATTACTTTGTTTACTTTTCCTTTATAAGTCACCAGTATGAGCTTATTAGATTTAAAAACGATATAGGTGGAGGAAATAAAAATGCTATGGGAATATACAGTACTTCATGAATAAACAGATATGTCTTTTTTAAACATTTCTATTTATTAATATTCATTGACATCATTAGATAATTAGAAAATATATATTATAGTGTCTTGTTCATTGCTATTTCAATTCCATTGTGTTTCTCAGGAAATTAACTGCCAACTCTTTAGGCCTAGAATAGTGGTTAAAGATGCTTTTATGTCACTGCTACCAACCAAAATTAGTTTACTCATTTACTCTCAGTTTATTGACGTTTTAAAATACAGTGTCTCCTATTAAAATAGTCAGAATTTGTCCAGAGATACGACATTAATACCACAGCTATCTCCTATACTTAGTATAAAGAAAATCTATGTGGTAGCTGAGATCATTATGCAGTAACTGTTGTCAAATGATAACTTTAATATGACCACTGTACTTTGTATTTCTTAAACAGACGAGGGTGAAAGTCATCCCCATTTGAATTAATACTGTGGCCAACAGCAATCAGTTCTACAATTCAATGCTGTAATAGTAAACTCTTATCTAGAGGATCTTAAAAGCTACGTTGGGGCACACATTATCAAAATCAGCGAGATACTAAACCACAACTTATTAATTAGCCCATAGATGAACATAAACTCAGTCTGGCACTTTCCAGGAAGCAAATGCCAGCTGTAAAATGTTCATAATGATCAGCAATAGATTACGACATAGCAGTAACATTTCCGGTTGCTGAAAATGGTAGGTTCTCTTCTCAGGATAATTATAATTGCTTTTTGTATAGCCTCTTTCATAAAAGTAGCATAACATTTAATTGTTATCCAAAGTTCTTCTCCCATATAAAACCTAGTAATGGGGGTGGGGGAACCCTAATATATGTATTTTTAAAAAACTGCATTCATTCCACTTCTCTGGGATCACCAGAGGAGCATAGAGGGCAAGTGATCCCAGAAAAAGCAGCTCAGACAATCCCATTATCTATCTAGGTTTTTATACAGATGCTCATCACTGTGTTATCTTTCTGGATGGTTTCCAGGGCTTGAACACCTCAGACCCACAGATAATAATGTAGAGGTACTATCCTGCTGGGCTTGTCTGACCCCAATACCCATACACAGCCACAGCAGCATGGCTGGATTAGTCAATACACATGGTGATGCACAAGTGTAGGTTGACAACCCAAATGTGAGCGCTCAGCCTGTTGGAGGATGTCATCAAGAACACACAGGAGAGGAATGCTGATTTAAGCAGCATTAAGTTTATTGTATAACCCCTTTTAATGTGGTGTTCTACAGTTCTTGGATGGGAATGTACTGTCTAGTGTAGTTCTTCCCAGTCTCTTCTCTTCTACTCCAGGCCAGAACCCCTGGCCCATTTTTTCTGGAAGAGAGTGAGGCTATTATACAGATGTCAGAGTGTTATGCATAGCTGCCTTTTCCCTCCATGTGGCCTACTCTGTCTTATTCTGTTTAGGTCATGGACACATAGGAGAGCACTGTGTCATAGAAATTTACAAACTAGTATATTAAGACAATAAAAAATGCCAGAAAAACAAGCTAAATTTGGAACACTGTATATTTAAAAAATACACCAGTTTAACTAAAGTAATTTTAAAATTGATGTAGTAAAAACTGGGATAATTCAGACAAGGGAACCCATTCTGTGGCATTGGCTACATTGGGGTTTCATCCACTTATAGGTGGTCACAGTATGGCCCTATGACCTCATACAATAATTCTGACTATATTTCCAAAATCTTGATCTATGACACTTTCAAAATGTAGTCAAGTAGGACTAGAAGCTAATGATCTGATAAATGAGAGTTCAACGAAGCAATCCATCCCAAGAAATCTGACTGAAACATATTCAGTGAACTGGAAAGTTTAACCTCTCACAGCATGACAGCCCTAGCATTTTGAATAGTGATAGCAATCTAATTCCATCAGCCTTATTTACAAAGACCTAGAGATTAAATATTCAAGGTACAATAAACTGTCAAGAACAAAATGAGATTGTTCTTTATAGATGCTGCAGTGAGCTCAAAGTTAATAACTGTGTAGAGCCATGATAAAAAATAAAAATCTTTCCAAACAGAAATCAAGTTGAGAGATTCTCTACATAAATACAATACCCCTGCCTCAAAATTCAGTTCACCCCTAGTGAATTCTATCAAATACTTTAAAATGATGACATCAGTGTGGTTACCTGCTTATCTGTGGACTCTGCAATTTATTTATTACTTATATTGCTTTATATATCATCTGTTACCTGAATTTTCCTTTTGTGATCCCTGGAATTTCCTCCTGATATTTGATGTTCCATGTATGCAATTATTGGCAGGCTGCTGGGTGGAAAACATCTTCCAAGGGTCCCAAGAGAGCAGTGGGGTTGATGAGAGCCTCATATCTAAGGGTTCCAGAGAAGACATGCCTCTTTCAGAAGTCTCGAGGAAATTGCTAAGAGAACAATATCCACGGAGAGAAAATAGCAGCTTGTGGTGTAAACCAACTTTTAGGACTAATCATGTGCTCTGATACAGAGAATGTCTCCAGGAGCATGATTCCAGTGATGTTACAGATTCAAGTGTATAATTTTTCAGTTGTTTTGTGTTGGTGAATAGTGCACAATGAGATGATGGTTGAAAACATTTTTCTTTTCTTCTTGCTTCACAATTGTAACAGGCTGCAACTGGTATGAATTGGGGGCATAGTTGTTGGTTGAGTTTGATTGATCAAACCCTTCTCTGACTCCCAACTGTGGAACTACTGGACCAAATGAGATGGCATTGTACATTTGCCAGAATGTGCATTTTGAGTTGGCTGGGAGTAGTGTGGCAGGTGAGAACAGCTGCATGAAATGGTGACTGGATTGTGGCTGGACTTTGATAGTATCATTTGTCTGGTGAGAGCAGCTGTGACATTTTGTTGATTATCTTCTCTCCTACAGAGCTCAATGATTGTGCATTTGGCTGTGAAGGGATCTATTTTATATTACTGAAGGACAAGTACAAGATCTCTAATAAAATCCTCACATTTAACATCTAGACAGGTTGAAATTACTTTATTTGTTCTCATATCAGAGTTTAAAACTTGTTTTTATGACTAAAGTATCATGACTCCCCATATCACTGTATTAGATTTCAGTGCCTGTCACTGTATAGAGACATCAGGCATTTCTCACTGACAACCTGCACCTTCTGTGAAATGCTTCAGTGTTTTTTGGATACAAAGTATGCCAGATTTCAGCTACCAAAATGATAAGGGAACATGGGTCTAGTATTTAAACTTTTTTTTTTCTTAAATACATTTCCATAATTGTCCTGAAAACACACAAAAACCTCTGCAGCACTTGCAATATATCTGGTCTGTATTCTTCCAAAGTAGCGGTCACAGATGTCAACAGTAGCAGAGCCCAAACAAGAAGACACTTTAACTTTATGCTTAGTTCTTCATTCTTTCATTTTCTGCATGCAGTCAGATGGTTCCTAATTATAAAAGCAAGGACGCATTATTATATAGTCTACTGATATTTTGAACACATGATATTGAATTTTCAAGAAGAGGCACAGTAATTGAAGTTGATGAACAGAATTATCTTTGGAATGTCATGAAACACAACCATTGTAAGGAAACTTGCTGCTATCAGTTGCTGTTGAATTGTCATCCATGAAAGAGCAAAAACTTCAAACCAGACACTTGTGAGTCATTCAGTCTGAAGCATTTCAACCAGCAAATATAGTATGGCCCAGTAAGCTGGTCCTTGAAGTAACAAGGTAGAAGAGAAGAGTTGCCAACTGAGTTGAAAGTACTGGATTAGGATAAAATTCCAGAAGTCCAACAAAAATAGATGATGAACAATTCCTATTCTGAGAATCTACCTTTGATGATGAGAAAGGGCTGTCATTCACAACAGCCATCAGCATGCAGAAGCTGATGGAAGCTCCCTTCTGGATGGTATATTCACAACATTTCCCATACTCTTCAGGTAAATGTATTCTATCCATGCACCTGTTGAAAACAGCAGAAAATTCCAGAGTATTGCTACGTGTTTATGCCTTAATGTCCAGTGAATCAGAATAATGCTACAGCAGAGTCTTGGACTTGAATGATTTTTATGGAAGACCTTGGGAGTCATCTAGAACAGCAGTTGGTTTTTTACAGATTTCAAGCAGGTAGCAATCATTGCCGCGTGCTACAAATTTCTGAAGGGATTGAAATCTGCTTATTCCACATGGGAGAACTTATTCAGACTAAGCCATTAACTAGTCTTGAAGTAAAGGCATTTTGTTGCTTTGACTTTCTTTCCATCTCCAGACATTGCGGCTACTTTCAATGAACTCAAAGTGGAAATGCAAGCAGGTACTATGCAGATTTTTATAATTCAGGAAAATGATATTCTTGAGAGCTCCAGATGGCATTTAAGAAATAACAACACTATACAAACTATATAAACCTTTATTGCTTCGTGCTGGTGCTTACTTGCAACATTTTAGCTGGTGAGTAGTCAGGTGACACATCACGCTCCACATACCAAAATCAAACACTACAGCATAAAACAGAAGGTTGGGTTGCTGTTCTTGGAAGAGCTCACTTTGGTTTGCTTGTAATCATGAAGGCATATGAAAGGGAAATGATGAAGGAAGAACATTGTATCTGGTCATTCAAAATCATCTCCTATACAGGTGAAAATCACTAAGGAGAAATGGTTGATGACTAATAATGATGAGTATATTATCAGCATGCAACAAAATCTTACAGAGAAGCTGGGCAAAACATGCCTCTGTGGTAATAAAAAGGGAAAAATAAAAACAAAGAATTAAATAAAATTTTTCAATCATCTGCACTTCGTTATTAAAGGCTCCATTCCTGAAATAAACAATTTTATTCAGATAGATGTCAGTTCTACAGAGCAGGATGAGCACAATTTACAGGAATAAGATCATAAAACATAAGTCTTATCTAATACAGACCTTATTTAGTACAGTCATCAAAAATAATAGTTTGACCACAGAACCACATCTAATCTTAAAGGCAGTTACTGAGATAAGATACTCCGGCTACAAGATCAGCCACAGGTGGCTATATTACACCTTTGTGCTCCCTTTGGAACTGCCGCAGTTCAGACTCCAGTATAAATTGGAGTAGCCAGAGAATCCATTATGCTAGTGGGAGACTGCCAGAGCACACACAGTCCCAAAGCATGTGCAGATATGGGGTCTGATCCTGTTTAGAGTCTAATACCTTCACTCACCAGAATCTAGCTACTAATGATCAGTCAAACCCTATGCATGTGAACAAGAATCACCAGTGCGAACTATCCATGGCAGCGGTTGTGGTAAGTAGGATCACTCTGCTCAAGAACTTTGACCAGATGACGTTTTTACTCAAGTCAATAGCAAAACTGTCAAGATCAAACCTCCACATGTTTTGTAACTGGCTACAGGAAACTATTCATTCAAACAAATCACTTTTAAAAAAACATAATATGTGGATACAGTTCTGTATGTTGACTCACAGAAAGTGGTGATAACATGGCTCTAGATAAGTTTTCTGCTTGCTACAGTTATATTACCGAAAGTCTATATAGGTATTTCATCATTTTACTTATCTATGGGATCTTTTTTTTCTTTTTTTAACTCATTAAAACATTTTGGAGATGACACATATGCTGATGATCGCCACACAGGATTTCTGAAGGCTGTCATAATGCACTCAAAACTCAACAATAGATGTCATCAGTCTTCCACACTGAGGAAGAATATGAATGGGCCAACAGATTGTGGATCCTGGATCTGTGGTAAGACCCAGCAGAAAAAAGGTCAAAATGCCATATGAGCTTATTTATTTGATTTTATTTATTTTTAATGTCCTACACTTTGGGAAATTGTAAGGTGGACTGAGAAGTGGAGAGCCATGGGAAAAAATCTCCTTCTCTCGGGGAAGATAACTCTGAGTTCACTTAAATTTTAACATCTTCCTCATCATTCACAGAGGCACTGTACATTTATAACTGTATATTGTAAAGGCTCCCAAAGCAGCTTCACTCATTCTGGCAACTCTCCTAGGCACAATTCTACAAAGCACTGAGCACTCCCATGAGGTGCTGAGTTCCCTCAATTCCCATTCAAGTCACTAGTAGATGAGAACACACACTACCTCACAGGAGTGCAAAGCGTCCTGCAGGATTGAGACAACAGAACGGGGATGGAGATGGTCTAGGCAGGCCATCTTCTGCAAGGCACTTAGCCCTCACACCACAGATAAGCTAATAAAATACTTGGAAATGCTGCGAGCTGTGGAACATTGGTACAATTATAGGTGGGTAAAGGGGCAAATCCCTCTCCATCTTTCAGCCTGCGGGGACCAAGAATGTTTTTCTCCTCTGAACTTACAACTGGCAGACAGACAAAACAGAAACAGGACCTATTGCTGCTGAGTGCTGCAGCCTCAGCAAACTCTTCCTCCACTCCTCTTTCCTCTTGCCACAGAGTTGGAGGGGCACAAACCAGCTATGTCATGGTATCTATAGAGGAGTATTTATATCATGTTTTTTTACCACCAAGGGAAAAACTAGTTAATTTTCTATTTTTAAAACTGTTTTGTTAATGCACACCACATCACACTTAGTTTTAATTACATATTCAAATTGTGGTCCTGTGTCCTATCTGACAGTGGCAAGCAACAGAGGCTTCAGAGATAGGTGCATGCAACTCCGCAGTGGACAAATGTGGGATAATCTGTCTCCAGGAAAATTTTATCCTAATCCCTAATTGTTAGAGATGAGTTTGAACTCTGAAACCTGATGTTTTATACCCCTTCAAAAATTGCAAGCATTAACAATTGTAACTCTGAATATTTTTATCCATATAAGTGTCCAATTCCTCTTTGAATCTTGCAAAATTCTTGGCCTCAACACATCCTGTGGCAAGAATGCATTGTGTGAAGAAATAAAAGCACATTCAGTGCATCTCTTGGCAATCTCATGGATTTGATGACTTTCTCTTACTATATATATATATAGTGTTGAGGTATATATATGAGAGAGAGAGAGAGAGAGAGAGAGACAAGGAGGCGGGACTAGCTCAGTGAGAACAGGAGTTTAAAAAGACAGGTCCTAAACAACCAGATGAGCTAGTCTTCATGGGAGATTTGCAAGGGAGTTTAGAGAGGATGTGTGAAAGACAAACTCATCTAGCAAACATACTTTAAGCTTTGTCCAATAACCCCTCCCCAAAACACCAACCAAACAGCTAAAAACACCGACAAGAATAAAAATAATGCAGGCAGAACTCCAGCAGCAGAATAGGGGCATACACTCATTGATGTATGATTACCTGCCTTGTGGGCAGGTGGCATATGTGTGTACTTGGTGCAAGCAGCTCATGGCCCTCAGAGACCAAATATTGGCACTATAGACCAGAGTGGTTGAACTGGAGGAACTAAGGGAAACAGAAAGGCACATAGAGGAGACTTTCAGGGACATGGTAGAGTGGCCCCACACCCATTCTGTCAGTCTCTGTGCTGTTGAGGACAACAAAGGTCTTGGGGAATGAGAACATCAACCTGGAGCACAGGGAAACAATCCCATAATTGGGACTCCCCTTCCAGATGATGTCATGGTATCCTCTCACACTGGGGGACCCCAACTTTAGGAAGGGCCAGGTAATAGTAATGGGGGATTTAATTATTAGACATAAGGATAGTTGGTTTTGTGATGACCAGGAGAACTGCATGGTGAATTGCCTGCTGGGTGAGAAGTTGCAGACCTCATGAGACATCTACACAGACTTATCTACAGTGTTGAAGAGGAGCCAGTGGTGACAGTACATATAAATACCAGTGACATAAGGAAACATAGGATAAAATTCCTGGAGGCCAAATGTAGGCTGCTAGCAAATACATTAAATTCCAGGACCTCCATGTCATCATTTTCTGAAATGCTTCCATGCGCAGGACCAGTTAGAAAGGCAGACGTGCAGGGTCTCAATAAGTAGATGGGACAATGGTGTTGGAAGGAGGGAGTTAGGTTTACTAGGAACCGGAAACCTTTTGGGAAATGAGGAGCCTATAACGGAACCAGATTGCTGGCATGTAAAATAAAAAAGGTCATAGATGAGCTTATCCACTAAGAGATTGAGGAAAGGTGATGGATCTGGAGGAACACACAGTTTGAACAAAGACATATCCCCAGTTTGTGTCTGTGTGTGTGTCAATTACCATGTTACCAAATTTTGCAATTTTACTGTGAGCAGTGAGATTTTGCCTCCTGCCAGGAGTGGCGCCAGGCTTTCTGGTGCCCTAGGCAGAATTCCGGGGGGGGAGGTATTTTGCGTGCTCCCCATGGGGCGCGCGGGAGCATCCGGTTCTGCTCCTGTCGCACCGCTGAAGAAGGACCCTCCGCCAAAATGCCGCAGGCGACAGCGGCAGTCATTGCCGAAACGTCGGCGGTAGCACAATTGCCTGCCGCTGTTTTCAGCGGCACGACGGAAGCAGAACCCAAAGCTCCTGCGCGTGTCGTGGGGAGCACACAAAATGCCGCCCCCCAAATCCTGGCACTCTAGGCGATCGCCTAGGGTCGCCTAATGGAAGCACCGGCCCTGCCTCCTGCTATACGAGGTTTCACTCTAGAGACCAAACAAGATCTTGTCCCCATTGCACTAGGCATTGGACAGCCACATAGTAAGGGACACCCCACCCTGAGCAGTTTACAATCTAATGCAAAGAAAAGTGCTAAGTTTGTGATGAGAGAGCTGGAACTGGACCCACCAAACTCATCCCATATAAAGCCATCGAACATTCATTGGATTGGAACAGTTTTTAATCTCTGTTGATTCTAACTGCTGGCCTACAGTCAAAGGCTCTGCTGTGCATGAGCAATGCCCTGAGACATCCAGTCATTTATAAATGCTAAAGCTAGACCGTCAAGAATGAATATGTTTATTAAATCAAGTTCAGACCTTTGAAGTTTATGCAGACAAGATCTTTCACTTTCTGGACACACAAGAAAAATCTCTTACACCTGGCACTCAGTCCCAAAGATACCTTACATTAAAGCACCTCACCCTCTTCTTGAACAAACACCTCCTATTAACCAAAATGCATACACTGAAAATAAATTAAGACAAATATTAACAAAATTTCCAAGGTCACTTCTAAACACAGTATTTTGCAATATAAAATCACCCCAACATTTCAATTATTCCAGGGTTTTTAGTCTGATTCTTATACATTCCATATACATAAATTTTAAAGTTATGGGTTCAAAATTATATATATACAAGTTTGAAATCATAACTTTCAGATTTACTTCAGCTGTAGTGTGATGAGGTGTCCACCCCATACAAGGCTTGAATGGGTTAAGGTGGCCCAGTGGGCCAATTACCTCCCCAGACTGCACCTGGAGGAGAAGCCAGGGAGCAGGAATTGATTAAATGAGGCTCAGCTGGGGAGGAACAGAAGGGGC
The DNA here is from genome assembly GCF_020497125.1 of Mauremys mutica. Lineage (NCBI taxonomy): Eukaryota > Metazoa > Chordata > Testudines > Geoemydidae > Mauremys > Mauremys mutica. The sequence goes on from NW_025422889.1 coordinate 88,772, forward strand.
CTGTATAAAGCCCAAGAGCTCAGAGCAGAAGGGTGCTACTTTGTAGTCACTCCATGAGAGAAGGGAGGTGTGTTTGGGTCTAGGATAGGTAGCCCACAGTTACTCCCTGGGAGGAGGAGGAAGTTGGGAGTCTGGAAAACCCAGAGAAGGAGGATAACCAGAAAGGCTCAGGGGAAAGGTAGCAAGGTATGGGACAAGGCAGATTCTTGGCTGCTGAGGAGAGGGCCCCTGAGCTGGAACCTGGAGCAGAGTGGTCTCCCATCCACTGGGGAAGTGGTGCAGACCAGATAATGGAGAGCAGACTGCCTGGACCAGTTACCCTGAAAGAATCTGATGCCCTAGAAGGGGAAAACATACAGTGACCTGGCTGGAGGGCCAAGTCACAAAATGGATCAAGAGGCCGCCAGAGGAGGGCACAGCACCTGGAAAGAGCTAATCCCCAGAGTGACAAGGACTCAGGTTCTACCAGTTATGTGTTGACCCCGTGACATGTAGGAATAACTTGTGTGGGGGGGAAAACATACTGTTATCTGCTATGTGGATCAGTTCATGTTGGGAGACCCATCAATCTCCTTTGCTTGTGGGTTACAAAATTATCTCTAGTCAGCAATGACATGTTGGACATCAGGATTCCTGGTGTCTATTTCTGACTCTGGGAACAAAGTGTGTTCCAGTGATAATTGACAGCAGCCACATACAATCTCACTCCTGTTTGGATCATTTCCAGGGTTTGAACTCAAGACCTCTGGATGTAAAAGCTTGAGCTGATACCACTTCAGGTAAAGACCTACATGTGCTAGCTTGGAGACAATAATAGTCATAAACCTCTTAAAGTCATCTGGCCATTAGAACATAACACAGTACCAAACTGTGTTAGTGCATTTGTCATGATTCTTCTAAAGGGCAATGAGGCAAAGCAGATGAGACTTGGCTCTTTTATGTTAAAAGCTTGGGTTCTATTCACAGATCTATCTTTAGCTTCCCAGTGAAAACTCTGAATTATCTTACCTGTAAAATGGGTGAATTAAAATTACTCAAAGGTAGCAGTATGAGGTTTTAGTTAATAGAAGTGTTGTGAAGAGCACATCAGTGTTAACAAAATGTCAAAAAAAGTACTGGGACTAGAACTCTCAGTTTTCCATTTTATAGTTCAGTGCACCATTTCTCTAAGTTTCCCCTAAATCATATATAGAAAGGACCTTAACATGTTGTCATGAGATCTCCTGCAGCAGGGGCAGAACGCACATTACTCATAAGGTATTTGTGAGTTGCAGCACTCTGCCTCCTGGCTGACAACAGGAAAGGGCCCATCACAGACAAGTTATAACCCACGTAAGAACACTGAGATTTCCTGAACATGCTCAAATCAGTATCGTTAACATCACTGTAAAGACCCTATGTGCTATATATGATAATCAGATTGGGTCGAGTTGTTGCCCTAGATTTGAGGAGTGTATATACCCCGGAATGTGATAAAGCTAATTGCAACCATATTATGTGCACTCAGCCACTATGAATTAATGAAATAGAACTTCATATAGTTAAGGGTTAATTTGGAGACAGGGTTTCAGAAGCAAGGTTGTAATTACTGGCAGTTTTAATCAGTATGGGAGGAGGGGAGGAAAAAGTAAATAACTGAGAGTGAAAGAAGATATGTGGATGGACATCCTTGACTCTAGACATCTTTGACAGGAAAAGTTTATTGAAAGTTAGGAAAAGTGATGATTTATTAGGGGTCATTCTGACCTATGTGTTTAGTAGAAGTTAGTTATAAAAAGGTTCAGATAATAGAGTGTATTTGGGAGCAGTCCTCAGGAGCTATCTTGTGAGAGACATTTTCCTGAGATATTTACTCCCCGGCAGGGAAGCATTTGGTCAGCACTGACCTTTTGTCGATTACTCAATACCGTCTTAGAATATATGTATATATCTGGGATGTTCTAAACCTATTGCTCATGTCTGTGTGTGCTTAAATCTAATAACCTGCAGTGTTAGGCAAGAGCATCCTTATTTGCATTAATCCTTGATCAGACAGAATTGCTGAGTTCCTGTTGATTTCTTCCTTACACCTCCTGGAGTGAAATACTTAAGTTGCTCCTGTTGCGAGTTCTGATAACCCCAGGTAACGGAGTCCATGGGCAAGATTCAACGTTAGTATAAATGGATGCACCTCCCACTCATATAAACAGAAGTCAGCTCTGCTTATACCACGAGTGAATTTTATCCCATGTTGAAAGGGGGAGGTTGCAGCCTAGAAGCACAGAAAACTGAGGTGGAATTCTGCTGCTGTAAATAAACAAACATCTTTACAATTTTCTCTGATCGACCTGATTAAAGCACCAGAACCCATGAGATGCATGGACGCTTTTTATTATTGAATTGAGTTCAAAGAAGCAATCATCATGTATTCAGCCTAAACTAGAAAAACAACAAGTGAACTGAAGAGAGTGTTTGCATGTGTCCTTCTCTATGTGAAGCTGCCAAGTTTCATAATTCTGAAATTAATTTCAGTGGCAGATAATATTGCTATGGTTAAGGTTATGTAGTGTTTCCATTATATTCTTTGTGGTTTGCGTCTTAAAATAAAGCTTCTTTTGGACTTCAGCATCCCAAAGTCCAGAAACAAAGTAACTCAAACAACTCTCAAAAGAGTGTGTTTGTTCAAATATAAATTACATGCGTGTTGTTTAAAAAAAAAAGTTTAAGAAGCTCTTTTGCCCCCCACTTTGGTAAATGACTCATCTGCAATACAGTTTGATTGCTTTGGGTATTTTAACAAACAAAATAGCCAAAAATAGTGGCAATTAACAAATTATTAATGTTCAGTATATATGCGGTAATTTTTTAAAAAATCATAGAAATTTTTACAATGTGAGCAGAGTATTTTCGTTGAATAAATTGGCCTATCAGTTCAGTAATTCTTGAACACAGAATTTCCATGAGTCTCAGAGTCATTTCAATTGAGCATATCAAACATCTACAATAATTTTAAGGACCAGATTCTGCTATAACTCACATTGAGTAGACACTTACAATATGCAAAGTCTTATTGAAGTTAGTCGGAACCTGTAAGATACTACTCAGAATAACAGTTGGAACATCTGGACCTAAGTAACTGGATATATTTCATACTGAAAATATGTTTTCAGAATCAACACACATACTAAACTACTGTTTACTTGCTATAGTATAAAAGCTCATAAACAGAGTCATTATAGTTTCTGCTTATGCATTTGCATGTTTCCAAAATTAACAGACATTACAAATATGTATTTGATCAACAGACCATAACTCCAAATGGGGTTACTGAAATGCATTGGTTAAACACAACCACAACACTTGGAAAGTTGTTAATTACCTTCACTGTTAAAAAAAAGTACATCTTATTTACAGTTTGAATTTGTCTAGCTTCAATTTCTATCTACTGAATTTTGTACCTTTGTCTGCCAGATTGAAGAGTCCTCTATTATCAAATTTCTGTTTCCTGTATAAGTACTTATTGACTGTGATCAAGTCACCCCTTCACTTTCTCTTTGTTAAGCTAAATAGATTGAGTTCTTGAATCTGTCACTACAAAGCATATTTTCCAGTCCTTTAATTGTTCTTGGGGCTCTTCTCTGAATCTTCTCCAGTTTATCAAAATCCTTCTTGAACTGTGAACACCAGAAATGTACCCTGAAATAAGACTGAATCTCTGTCTGTAGATTGTAATTCCATCCTTAACTCATCCTGTTTTGCCTGAGTATTACAGTCCTTTCTGTGTGGGTCTTAACACAATAAATTATATCAGGTGCCTGTAATGTACAGTGAGGTAGGTTAAAGCTCTAGCAGCAATAAATTAAAGACTACTCCATAGTATTAATTCCCTCACCTTTGACATGTGTGTCACATCCTTGCACGTACTTGCACTTGGTTTGTAGAACCAGAGAATTACCTAAATTGAAGATGAAATTTAAAAAAAAAGCCTGTTCGGTCACTTGCCCCACCTTCCAGCCAGTGCAAGATAATTCCTCACAGTACATGTTCTAGTTCTTTGCCTAATTTAATTTTAAATGTTTTAAGGAATGAGGCTTCAAATATTTTCCTTCAAATAATGTTCTAGAATGTAACCAGTCTCTGTTTCAGGGAGTTTTTCTTCAAATTTAAGTTAATTTACCTATGTTTTAAAATGTCACTTCATTACTCCTACACCCTCTTGTATCATAAGTCACTCCTCACATGTGTATATGTACACACCTGTGCTAGGTTTGTGGAATGTAGCAATAAGCATATGTGGGAAGGGAATTCTAAATCCAAAGACCACTGAAATAAAAACTTGGTCATAGAATGACCCAAACCACGAAGCTGGGACCGCTAAAACATTGATGGTATCAGAGCGCAGATTCCCCTTATAGGATGAGGTTCAACAAGGAGGTCTCAAACAAAGACAGATTCTTCCCCATTATACTGTGTTTTTTTTAAACAACAGAACAAGCTTTATAAGTAGTCAGTATACTAAGCAAAGATAATACTTAATAAGGGACCACTCATCTCTTATCAAGCACTATTTTATGTCTACATTTCAAACTGTTTCACAAAGGTTAAGTAACAATTATTGATATGTTATTAACAAGGTAACTGATGCACAAAATGTTTAAGTGACTTACTAAGGGACACATGGCAAAACAATGGCAGAGTCAGGAATATAACCAAGTTCCCTCACTCCCAGTGCTGCTCTCGGTCCACTATATCACAGCTCCCATGGTGAAAGCAGATTTTGGAAAAGGGACTCCTACAGTAGATAGAACTCTGAAAGGCTACATATTTCAGAAATTTCTGGGTGATACCTTACAGTACACTACTTCATGTCTTCTATCCTATGCTCATTGTATGACTGTAACAACTGAATGCATTTTCAGAACCAATAGCCATTCTTAGTTAAAGAAACAATAGCTATTGAAAAACTATATGAAAATCACTGAAACATAAAATAGCTGCTGTTTACCCACATCCACAAACCAATACTTTGTGTCACTGTGTTTTTTGCTGTAGCAGCAGTTAACTAACATTCATTTCCAAGCTTTACCGATATGACAGGAGATGCAGGTGCATTAAAAAAAGCTTAAAAATTAAAACCTGTTAATTTCATTTTCTGTCAGTGTAACAGGGAAAATCATCAGTGGGGAAAAAAACATATATTTGTAGGGAAAGAAATTAAAGGTGGGTAAGGTAATATCTTTTATTGGAGCAACTTCTGCTGGTGAGAGAGACAAGCTCTGATGCTTACACAGAGCTCTTCTTCAGGTCTGGAAAATGTACTCGGAGGGTATGTCTACATTTCAATTAAAAATCCATGGCAGCCTATTCCAGCTGATTCCAGCGAGGTGGGGGGGTCCCTGAGCTTGTGCTGCAGACTGAGCCCAAATATCTACACTGCAGTTAAACAGCCCCTTAGCCTTAGCCTGGTGAGTTGGAGTGAGCTGGTGTGGGCCAGCCGTAGGAGTCTAATTGCAGTGCAGACATACACAGAGTAAATACAAGGTGGAACAGATGGTTAGCATAAGCAGTTAAAACATATTCAAGGCAAAATGGCCAGTTAACACCTCTCTAGTCATGGCGGGGGGGAGGGGGGGAGGGAAAGCTGGTGGGGGTGTTTATTGTGTAGACCAGGGCTTTGGAGCTATGCTCAGGCTCCACTCCAGCTCTAGGCAAAAACCTGCAGCTCCACTGCTCCGGAGCTGCTCCGCACTCCAGCTCCGGGCTCCGCTCCAAAGCCCTGGGTAGACTGAATACACACACTGGATTTATGGTTTATTACAACAATCTATAATCCACTAGCCCCTACCTCCCCCAACTATGTTTTGTTCTTTAGCCTTCCATGTCTCCATATATTTAACTGTTACACCACAAGGCAGCTTACGTCAACCTAACTCTGTAAGCATCTACACTAAAATGTCACTCCCACTGATGCAACTCACCTGCTATGCCGACTTAATAATTCCATCTTTTCGAGAGGCATAGTGTTTCGGTCGACGTAGTTAGGTTGACATAATGTCAGTGTAGACACTGCATTGCTTACATCGACTGTTGCTGCCTTTCAGAAGGTGTCCTACAATGCCCCATGCTGATAGTTAAATCATTGCAAGTGCTCCTGGTGCTGACATGCACTGCTGACACATGGAGCATACTGTGGACATGGCAAAAGCAATCTAATTACTCTGGTGGCTGTATGGCAACATAATTAGGTCTACATAATTTTGTAGTGTAGACATACCCTAAGGAAGAGTTTTGTGTAAATCTGAAAGCTTGTTTCTCTCAGCAACAGAAGCTGGTCCAATAAAAGACATTACTTTACCCACCTTGTCTCTCCAATATCCTGGGACCAATATGAACACAGAAAAACTGCATATAACACAGAGAAAGAAATGTCATTTATAAGCTTCTAGAACTTTATTGAAAACATTACAGGACATATTACAACCCATAAAGTACTTGACAGCATCCATTTCATGTGTATTTAGCACATTAGCAGAAGGATTAAATGGCTGACATTTCTAAACTTGAAATTCAACTAGACAGGATATAGCCATTCATTTGCATAATGTATGAACAAAATGTAAACTTAGTATTTAAGTAAGTTTAGAGATCAGGCCAAACAATAAATTAAATTAGGGCTTGGTCCAAACAAATAACTTTTTATGAAAAGAGAGAGACCCAGAAACCAGCCCAGCTCCCTGGAGATATGGGAGCCTCAGATTCAAGTACCTGCTCTGTCTGATCTAGTCTGTCTCAATGGCTCCTGCTGGAGCTATTCCTATGTGTAAATATTCATTGGGACACAGAGACACACATTAACTCTACAGCTTTGTGGTCAGCACAGTCACCTGGGCTGTGAGAGACCCAGAATCACATCTCTGCACCAAATTGGACAGCACAGGACTTAAACTTGGGTTTCCCAGAGTTCAGGTGAGTGCCCTAACCATAGGACTGGATGGTCTTTTTCTCTCTCTCTCTAAATTCCATCTTGGACCTTACAATCCTTTCCTGACAAAATTTTTGTGGAAACTTGTATTTCCAGAAAAAAGTTGGTTTCAACAAATCAGTATTTTACAATGAAAAATGTTCAGTCCAAAAATTCTCAACCAGCTCTACTTGCTGTAAAAAAAAAGCTGAGGGGGAGGGCTTATTTCAAGTCTGAATTTGTCTAACTTCAACTTCCAGTCACTGGATCTTATTATACCTTTGTCTGCAAGATTGAAGAGCCTTCTCTTACCAAATATCTATTCCCCACGTTAGCACTTATAAATAGTGATGAAACAGTCCTTAACGTTCCCTCAATAAGCTAAACAGATTGAGCTCTATGAGTCTTTCACCTCAAGGCATGCTTTCCTTGCTAGGGGGAGGGAGAGCTCAGTGGTTTGAACATTGGCCTCCTAAACCCAGGGTTGTGAGTTCAATCTTTGAGGGGGCCACCTAAGGATCTGGGGCAAAATCAATACTTGGTCCTGCTAGTGAAGGCAGGTGGCTGGACTCCATGACCTTTCAAGGTCTCTTCTAAGAGTAGGGTATCTCCATTAACTCAATAAAAAATATATTTTTTTTAATTTCCAATCATTTAATCTTCTCCAAACTGTCTAATTTTTCAACATCCTTCTTGAATGATGGACACCATATTCCATAATGGTCACACCAATGCCAAATTCATAGGTAATATAACCTCTCTGCTCCTGTTTATTCCTATTTATTCATCCAATGATCACATTAGCCTTTTTGGCCACAGTGAGCTGATGTTCAGCTGAATATCTACCATGACCCCCAAGTCTTTTTCAGAGCCACTGCTTCCCTGGATAAAGTCCCATATCCTGTAAGTATGGCCAGGGCCGGTGCAACCATTTAGGCGACCTAGGGATTTGGGGGGCACCATTTTCTTCAACAGCGACCGCGGCGGCCGGATCTTCAGCCGCCCCGGTCACCGCCAGCATTTAGGCGGAGGGAGCTGGGGCAGGGGAGCGCAGAGAAGGCCGCCTGCAGCAAATAAGTGTGGGGGGGGCAACACGCAGGGGAACTCCCTGCCCCAGCTCAACCCTACCCAGCCTCCTCCCGGAGCACGCCGTGGCTGCTTCACTTCTCCTGCCTCCCAGGCTTGCGGCGCCAATCAGCTTAGGCACCGCAAGCCTGGGAGATGGGAGAAGTGAAGCAGCCACGGCATGCTCGGGGTGTTCGTGCGCGGAGCAGGGGTGAGCTGGGGTGAGGGGGTGCCTCAGGACGGAGGGTGGGGGGGTGGGGAGCTGCCGCGGGGGAGCGCCTCAGGGTGGAGGTGGGGAGCTGCCCTGGGGGGGGGCGCCTCAGAGTGGGGGCACGGGCGGGGGGGTGCAAGGTGGAAGTTTCGCCTAGGGCACGAAACATCCTTGCACCCGCCCTGAGTATGGCCTATATTCATTGTTCCTAAATGCATACGTTTATATCTATCTATATTAAGATGCATATTGTTTGGTTGCACCCACTTTACTAAGCAGTCTTTATCAGTAACCTATTATTAACACTTCCCAAATCTTTGTGTTGTCTGCAGACTTTATCAGTAATTATTTTATTTCCTTCCAAGTGATTGATAAAAATGTTAAATAGCATACGGTCTACATCCAATCCTTACATTACACTATTATCTTTATCTACCAAACCACTTTTTTCCTGGGCAGGCTTGAGAATAATCCCCCAAACCCCTACATCCCCTTTCCTGGGGAGGCTTGAGAATATATCCTCACCAATTGATACAGGTGAACACAGATCCAAACTCTTGGATCTTAAAACAATGAAAAAATCAATCAGGTTCTTAAAAGAAGAATTTTAATTAAAGAAAAAGTAACAGAATTACCTCTGTAAAATCGGGATGGTAAGTATTTTACAGAATAACAGAAGACTCAAGAACACAGAGGATCTCCCTTCTAGGCAAAACCTTAAAGTTACAAAACCAGGTATAAACCTGCCTCTTAGATAAAGGAAATCACAAGCCAAAATAAAAGTAAGCTAACACATTCCTTCACTAGTACTTACTAATACTAATGGAGTTGGCTTGCTTGCTTTATTGATCTGTCTCCGGCAAGCACACAGAACAGACAAAGAACAGACAAAACAAAGCCTTGACCCCTGTCCCAGATTTGAAAGTATTTTGTCCCCTTATTGGTCCTTTTGGTCATGTCCCAGCCATGTTACCTGAGCTTCTTAACCCTTTACAGGTAAAAGGAGTTTGTGCCTCTGGCGAGGAGAGATTGTATAGTACTGTATACAGGAAGGTTGTTACCCTTCCCTTTATATTTATGATACCACCTATAATGAAGGTACAGTTTTGGTTGGTTTGTTTATATAGAATATATCCATTATATTTCCTTGTCATGACTGGATTCTGTCCTGGCTACCCTTCCACCATGGCTGTAGTGCACCAATGGGGTGACACCTTGGATAGGTGGAAAACCACAGGCCTTGTGGGCATCACAGGGCACTCTACTGCTTCTCCACACATACCTTCAAGGGGCTTCTTGAATGGCTAGTCAGCTATACAAGCTGAGGAGTTAAAAAGGGACCACACTTGGTTTCTCAGTATATTTTAATTGTACTGTATAACATACACATTTTGTTTAATAGTAATTGTAGTGGTCTATTTATATACTTTGAAAAAAAATCAGTTAAACATTTTAATGTAAAATAAAAAAAGTTATCACAAGAGTAAGCTGTTTACTTGATAAGGCTTTTACACTGTAATTACAAAACTGGACTGAGTAAAAGGGGCAGCAAAAGCTTCCAGTAACGGCCGAGGAACTAGATATTACGCTCTTAACAGCATTTGCAGCTTAAGAATCTATTTATGAAGACCAAATTCATTGTGAACTCTAACATTTTAAAGAACTACTTTCAATAGTTTGAACACAAATATGTTTAATGACATACATTTGTAATAATATAGCCTTATCTACTTAAACAAGAGCTTTCTCCAAAGCCCATTTAACTCAATATGAGTTCTTTACGTTAACTTCCATCAGCTTTGGATTAGGTCCTAAGTGTCTGTGTCGTGTGTTAAATAATTGTTTGTTTGTTTGTTTGTTTTTTTAAATGCATATCTATATCTATACAGCACTCGTGCTATTGGCAATTTTAATATTAATATGTTTCACAATTTAAAACATTTTTATACTCTAGGTTCTAAATATTACTGATGGAATCTACAGTTCTAAATTTCCCCATGAAACTTTTAGGACCTAGATTTGATTTGCAAATGCTGAACAAGAAATTTTAATATTTATTTTCAAATAGATGATTCAGCTAAATAAAAAATGCAGAGCAACCTTCATATTTTTAATTTATTCTTGGTTATTCATTCTCAATTAGAGATAATTCAATCAGATTGGGAAAATAATCTACTGCACAGCAGTCAAAACTCTATCCATGGCAGAATAGTGGATCAAATTAAAAAAAACCAAACCCTCCACTTAGTAACTTTTTTTTTTTAAAGATTACATTCTGCCAAAGAGGAGGGTACCAGATACAGAAATAACCAAAAATATATGGCCTTCACCAGTATTCTTCTTCTTACTATTATTGAGAAGAATTAGTATAAGAGTCATTACTGAAAAGCTTTATTTTCTCATTCAGGTTTAGCTCATCTAATAGCATGAAGTGGAACAAGCAGAACAAGTTAAGAACTACTGCTCAAGAGTCACATTCTAGCATATATTGGGTTGATTTTGTAGCCCAGAAGCCCTGTAATCTCACTCATTATACATGTTTGTTGACAAATATACTTGGTGAAAAAAATGCTAAAAATGGTGGCATCTTTCCATTCTTTTTTTAATGAGAAACAAATAACTAGTATGACAAATATTACCAATGGAAAAATGACATTGTCTATTGAGAGACTTTAATATGTAGCGAAATGTACTTCTTTTCTAGTACAGGCTAAACTGGCTTGTGATATAATACTTCTATCATTTCCAAAGGAAGGAAATAGCTAACTTTAAATAAATAAAGCAAATGGCCACAATGTCCTACTTGCTAGCAGTACGAGACAATTGAGACAATTTAGCTACAGTCTTTCAATGAGAGAGAAATCTAACTGGGATACATACTTGTGCCCATAGTTTGTGAATGTGGAGCTTATGTGCTTAAAGCTAAGCTAGTGAGTATACCACAGCAATCTAGGCCAAAAAAAATGGCTACATTTAAAACTAGTGACAATCACATAAGTGTCCTCTATTTATTTATATGTGCTAATATTTTTCAAAGGAATTAGAACTTCAGAAGTCAAGTCATAATATACATTGTTGCAATGTATTCCAATATTAGTTTTTAGCCGGTAGAGATCAGTGACAGAGAAGGCTCACCTCACTTACAGTGCAGGTAGCTCCCTGAACAGACTAAATAAATACTACTCACAAAGCTGAACAATAAATTATTGGGCTCAGTGCAGGAATTATTGGAGACATTTTATAGTCTGTGCTATGTAGGTCAGAATTGTTGATCTAATGTTTCATTTGGGTGTTAAAAGTAACGTATCTATAAAAGCTCTTTTTTAAAAATAAACTCCTTTTTCAGGATACAATCTAAATGTAAATGTAAACAGATACAGAGAGGACACACCACTGGTTATGAAATTTCCACCATGCAACTGTAATAAGGTTCAGATACAAGTGAGTTGGGTAAGGTATAAGTAAACTTCAAACTGAATAGCCAAGTTTCGAAGCCGGTGATTTAATCTCTGCCCCATCAAATATTGCCCGGACGAGCAATGAATGAAGTAAGAGGGATATTCAATGGTAAAAGCAAAAGGCAATTGTACAACCCTCTCGATTCCCATTTCTTTTGACTTTTTATGTGCAGCGTGTCAAGCATACAAAAGGTAGCTGAACTGAGTTTGTTCATCACTACCTTTTTAGGTTGATGCACAATCTAAAAAGAAAGAGGTGCAACAAGGATTAATACTGACACACAGAGAGTTTTAACCTTCCACACAATGTATGGAAAGCATAATACTGTATGAAATATAGGGAAATACTTAGGTCCACATTGCACAAAAAGTTATCAAGCTATTAATGGAATTTATTTGAGTTCACTGGTTGATATGGCAAAGCTATCCTAAGGTACATTCCAACACCAGAAATTTTGCCCTTTGTACATGCAATAGAAGGATGCTACCACTGGAAAAATTTAATCCAAAATATTTCAGTTGGAATTTTGCTTCTGTTTTAATTTATATTTCTTGCAAAGACTGTGATATAAAATTATATGTCTGAGTGCATATGGTTTTATTGAAATGGGAATATCTCATCCAATCAGAGTGCAGGGAGTAAAGGGTCTCAAGCAAAGCCCACTTGAAGTCAATGAAGGTAATTCCATTAATTTCTTTTCACTTTAGATCAGACCCTTGTGGAGGCAAAAATATGTATTTTTCTTCCATTCACTAATTCCCTGTACTCTGTTTGGCTCTGGGAGAATCTGACTGGCAGAATCACTGTACAGTTATTTTTCAGTAATGGTACTATGGATATGGAAATATCTCTAACCTAAGTGGCTACTACAATCAATCTGCTCTGCTTCCTGTACTCAATAGTCTCATTTTTGCCACCAGTCAAGATGCCATGTCACTCCCTTCAAATGAAGCAGAGAAACTCCAAAATGTACATGAAAAAAGAAAAAAAATACCAGCAAGCAAATAGCATTGTGAAACCACTGAAAGGGAATTGTTAAATAGTTGACTGTGGCCCTGCTCCTGCTCCTATTGCAATTAGCTGGAGTCTTGCGGTTGATGTGATTAGGGGTAAAATTATGCCTTTTTTCTAATACCTCTCTGCCCTTCATCACTCCTCTCCTGCACAGTTCTTGTTCCCACAATAACTGCCATCTACTTATGTTTTTGTTTATACTGGAAGAATCTTATCCTTTCCCATCCCATTCAGTTATGAAAGAAAACATTGTAGAAACAAATGTATTGCAGTTATGGTGGGGTGAAGAGTCTCTCTGAGCTGTATGAAGGAAAGTTGGGAGCAAAAGACAAAAATGAGGAGAGAAGAATAGATAAGAGGAGTAAAGAAAAGGTGCAAAATGTTCAGGACGAAGTTTTCAAAAATGTTCTTCATTTTGGCTGCCTCAATTTTTGGGTCCCCAAATTTGGACACCTGCAGATTGATTTTCAGAAGTGCTGGGCACCTAAAGCTCCACATGTCTCAAGATGGGCACCAAGAAATTAAAGAACCCAAAATAAGAGGACACCTTTAAAAGTTTAGCTCCAATTTTTGACAGTTCAACTTTTAGTAATTTGACAGCATATTTTGTTTTATATTTTCATTTAAAATGTTAGGATTTTTATACCACAGTGCTATGACCTTGTAAACATAAAACATCCCCCAGTTCTAATAGAAGCCTATCAATTGTTTTCTACATTAGTTTTCTACTTATTAAAAAAAAAGACAATACACATTTAGACTTTTTATCTCTAATCCTATAGAAACATACATGAAAGGCTGCTTTACCTTGTCACCTTCAGAAAAAGTTATTCCATCGATGGCTCTTTTCCAAGTAATTTCTGGGACAGGTTCTCCTTCTGCCTCACATATCAGTGTTGTTTGACCATTTTCAAATGTGGTTTCATTTTTAAGATGTATTATCTGAGGCTGTACTGTTAAAAGTATAAATTATATTACTCACTGTGCATCAGAAACATTACATAGCAGTCTATCTTTAAATGTCCTTTTTGTTTTAAAAGTTCATTCATGTTTATTCCATTGGGATTATCAGCAGCACTATTTCAAAATCCATGGGACAACACAGCAAAATGAACTGCAGAGTGGGACTTATTTTTTAAAACATTGTAGGTCAAAATTGAATACACACCTTGCATTATTATCAAGTTAAATACATCCTATGAAAAAACAAACAAACAGCATGAACATAATATTAAGGCAAAGAAATCAAGCACTCAGGTGTGCAGACATGAAATGTTCAAGTTGAAATCTCAACATTACTTCTGCTCCTTTGTACTTATGCCTTAAAACATTGATATTGAAATGATCCTGAGTTTGAGGCCTGCTCTACACTTAAAATGTAAATTGAACTAGCAGTGTATCTTAGGAGGTGTTAAAAATTCACATGCTTGAGTGCCACAGTTAAGCCAACTTAGCCCCCGGGATAGACGTGGCTAGGTCAATGGAATGATTATTTCACTGACCTAGTTACTGCAATTTAGGGAGATGAATTACCTTTATTGACAGAAAAAGCAATTTTATTGCTATAGACTGCAGCTGTGACATGGTAGTACCTGTAGTGTAGCCATGCCCTGAGATCACTCAGATATTAAGACAGACCAATGCCCTATACTACGTTAACTATGAATCAGTCTAAACCTTTTTAGCCTGCTGAATTTAACCTTTCATAACTGCAAAACTATTAAAACAATTTTCTCCAAACTGAGGCCCTGATCCTGAAGAGATCCATGCAGGTGGACTCTTGACAACTGGAAATCCACATGGATGCAAGGGTCCATATGCATGGACAACATTACAGGACCAGAGCCTTTACTAATGCTAAATTATTGTGTGCTAAAGCCTCAGTCAGAATACAAGTTCCATTGTGCTTGGTGCTTTAAAAACACAGTTCCTGTCCCAAAGAACACATTTTAAAAAAGATAAAAAACAAACATACAAAAATAGACAAAGGTTGGGGGAAAGGGATACAACATATAAGCAAAGTGATTAAGATAAAGATGGTCACACATCTTATTTCCATTTTTTCTATATAGTTATACTATTAGGATTTTGCTCAGTCTTCCACCCACACAAATCATTTTGAAGTAAAGAGTAAAGCATGAAAAATTTTAGCCTGATAGTTGAATAGTTTAGAAAGTAATGTGTGAGAAAACAAAATTGTTTCCAAAAATATTTCCATGATTTCCCCTAACTATAGTGGTCACTGTTGTCTATTGCTACCATCCCATACAGCCTCTTTTAAGGCAAACACAAGTGGTTACAGTGGTGACCGCTGTGTCAAGTATATTTGACAAAGCTAACAAATTTCAATACTCTAAACATTTGCTGCTTATTTTGAGACAAACTCTATAGTCTTACCCTTGGTGTAACCCCAATGACGTAAATGTGATTTCATGCAGAACAAATCGGTGAAGAATTTCACCCATTATCTCTCTTTCCTGTTTATTAAATTCAGTGACCACTGGAACAATACAAGACTGTTTCATGTTAAAATTTTAGATATGGAACTATCCATAAATAAATGAATAAATAAATAAATTCTGTTTCTACTAAGGATGTTTGCATCCATGCAGGAAGAAGATAAGACATGGTCAAAAGTTTAGGGGCATAAAATAGAGGCAGGTCACTAATATTACTTCATTTTTAACCAGATTTTCCCAATTTGGTTCTCAATGCAAAATGTGGTATCTATGTGAGAACCATTGACCTGCATGTCATACATTCTACAGTATTAGTAGTTGCTCTAAAGTCAGGGCTTAAGACAGTTTCCCATAATAAAATCCTGATTTCTAACTCACACATGCATGCACACACCAAATTTCCCCCAAAAGAAACAAATTCCCCCAACATTTTACATGGTACGTCTCATCCCCAGAACAGGGATTATTTTTAAATTAAGAAAATAATTAAAATGAGTTGTAAAATTACAATGTTTAAAAACTTTCTATGCCAGTAAAAAATTGAAGATCCCCCTAACTTTTCTGTCTCATCATAGCTCCAGAAAGGCTTACACTGCAAACTTCAGTTCTGTTTAATTTAGTTTCCCTTGCTGAGAAGTACCTTTTAGTGTCTCTGCAGGAAGTTAGTGGGAGAGTTATAAAAATGTTTCATATTAAAAAAAAGTATATAAGAACATTGTTTACATAGCTGAGCACACTAAGCTAGAAAATGCCAAATTTAAGGTTGCCTGTTTAACCTTAATTCACCTCAGTTTTTCAAATGCATTATAATAATTCAATTATGTGATCACATACTACTTGTTCACAGGATTTCTGGCTACATCAGCACATAGAATCATAAAATATCAGGGTTGGAAGGGTCCTCAGGAGTTTAATCTAGTCCAACCCCCTGTTTAAAGCAGAACCAATCCCCCAGACCCACCCATACATTAGTAACTGCACACTAATTAAGCCTTACACTGCATATGGAATTATTAATTTCATCATGGACTTTTCTATGGTGTTCAGAAGTGCTTCAGTGTATCAAACATTAGTTAATTTACTTTCACAACTTGCCTGAGAGATAGGAGAGTATTAATATTCCCATTTACAGATGGGAAAACTAAAACAGAGTATTTTATCTAATGCCAGTAAGTAAATATGTGACAAAGCCAGGGTAAGAACTCAGGATGAACTCTGATTTTAAGCTTGTGCTCATTCCTTCAGACCACACAGCCTAAGGTACTGAACCACCACAGCTCCCATTAACTTTGGTTGCAATTGTGATTCTGCTTTAGGCAACTTGCCTGTATTGCATCATAAAGGAGTTCTGCTGCAGATCTAGGGACCAAAGGAAGTTCTCTTGGATGGCAATCAACTACCTTAATTACAAGACTATCCTTTCTCTTCTTACAGTCCTTTGATTCATTCTCTTCCCACATTCCAACTTCCAAAGTAAATGAGACAGGGGTCCTCTAGCCTTATTCACTAAACAATCCTGGTTCATTCTCACAACACCATCAATCTTGTATATTGAATAAGGCAGGAGTTCTGTTGGAAAAAATAGTGTGTGATCATATAACTAAAGGTTGTACCTTTATGCATATGCAACAGCTGGCAAATTTATGGTTGTCCTAGTCACCTTAATTTTGGCCTCTTTTATGTTTGAAATTGGACTTTGCAACTTTAACATTCTTTTAAGAGATTGTAGTATTTTGCATGCAGTGTATTCCTAGATTAAAAAACAAAAAACAAACAAACAAACCAAAAAAACCCTCAAACTGCATCCTGTAGAACCATACTGACCCTCTCATCGGTCCACAGCACAGGCCTTTACAAATTGAGATAAAGCAATAACCAATAGCAGCAATATGCTGTTATCTTCAGTGTAAACCAGTCACTATGTGACACATTTTACTATTGGTTTGCACAAGTATTTGTTAGACAGGAGAAAAATATTAGATTGTATTACTGGCTTAGGAGGGGATTGCTGTCCAATGGTTACAAATAGCTAAGCCAAGTACCCAGAACTACTTCAGCAAAGCAGTGTCACTAAGTGGGTGGATAATACTTGCCTGCTTCTTAAAGTATGTGCTAGGAGGCCTTGCTCAATAACAAGAACCATGAAGTGCCCAGAAGTAACACCAGTCAGTGGAAGAACTGAGACTGGGACTCATAATTTTCTCTTGGCCACCGACACAGTGCATCTTGAGCTAGCCCAATACTGCCAGTCATAAGAGTTCAAAACTTGAGTCAAAGCCAAAAATGGGAGATTGTAAAAAATTATAAACTGCAGTGGGGGACTTTTTTCCACTCTTCTCTTTGGACTTTTTACTTTTTTGGGGAAGTTCCCACTGCCAATATCTATATTTCCTTACTGGTTGAAAATTCAACCTTAAATATATACACAAATATGCCCTCCTGCCCCACAATACTACTCAGAGGGTCAGGAGTTACTCTCTTCTAACTTCTATGGCAGGAGACATGCCATGCTATTGCTCTCAAAATTCAGGCTCTGTTAGCCTCCTGCCTCCTTCCCCACCCACCAATCCCTTCCCTTCACAATCTCTTATTCTCCCACATTTTCCAAACATGCTCTCTTGGTCTCTTTACACCTAAAAGTATCTGTGGCCGATAACGGGTGCACCTGATCAAGTGCTAATCATGGTCTAGCTGCCAGGCATGTCCACTATCATTTCAGAAAACTGGGTTCAAACAAGGCTTCATTTTCTTGCATCCAACAGACTCTCTCTATCACCCCACCACATCCCCCTGTCCCTATTTATTCCCCAGTCTCCATTCCTGATCCCTCCACATTCCCTATCACTATCTCTACTTACATTCCTTATACCTTCCACATCCTTCACCCCTGCTGTCACTCATCTTCCAGATCCCCACCTCAGTTTCATGTCCTGCATTTGAACATTCCCCTTTCGTCCACCTGGATCACATGAATAGTGACTAAAGGGCCATGCTCTTTCCGAATGGCAGGATGGCTTTTGCCTCATTGGAAACAAGGGGACGTGGTGGCCACCTTTACTAAGGGAATCCTCACTTTTATCAGCTAACACTGTAGGGAAATGGTGGCCATCTTGCCTGAGGGCAGCCTGTGGCTTCAGTCCCATTGACAAGAATGAGAGATGTTGTTCATTTTGGTTAAGGGCAAAACTACGTTTTGGAAGCTAGAAGAAAATCATGTTAAATCTCAAAATAATCCCCATCTACCACTCTCCTATTCCTTTTCTATAAGAAAGATATAAAGCTTGATGTTCATTAACCACAGAGCTTGCCTTACAAATTGTGTGTGCCCTCCTTTTGTAGAAGTTATTCGTATTAGCATATCAATATTTTCCAAAATTTATGCATGACAAACAATTCAATTTTCCCAAAAGAATGCATGCTCTAAGCCAGTGGTCCCCAACCTTTTTGTGGCCAGTAGCACATTCATGTTTTCAGAAGAGTGTGACGGGCACCAGCAATTTTTCAAGGCTTATTTTGTATTTGTACATTAAATAATATGAAAAACATCATATTTAATATTACCTAATATATGAATCGCTAAGATAAAAAGTGTAATTTTACATGTAAAAGGTATTAAATTAAATTATTCGGCAATTACTCTTTCACCTTACCATGTGAATTTGCTCTTTTTTATCTACCTGTAAGAAAAATTAAGGCGTTTTTACAAAATAAATACCATAAACAGTTTTCATCTTATTAATTTAAAAAAAGTAAAACATTGTTGAAACTGCTGGTCCAAATATATTTATTATTCTTACTTTAACATAGAATGAAGCCTGCAGCCCCGGAGTTCTCTGTCCCCGGCAGGTGCAGGGTCACGGCTTCTTTCCGGCTTAAGCCACGGCCCCGCATCTGCCAGGGACTGAGAACACCGGTGCCTGCAGCCCCGGAGTTCTCTGTCCCCGGCAGGGGCGGAGCCACATCTTCTCTCCAGCTTCGAAGCCAGAGAGAAGGGCTCGGTGCCTGCCGTGGTCTGAGAACACCGGCGCCTACAGCCTGCAGCCCCAGAGAAGCCAGAGAGAAGCCGCAGCCCCGCGCCTGCCAGGGACAGAGAAAGCTGGTGCCTGCAGCCTGCAGCCCTGGAGTACTCTGTCCGCAGCAGGCTTGGGACCCCAGCTTCTCTCCCCTGCTGGGCACTAGGCGGGCACACATAAATGCCCCGGCAGGCGCCATGGCGCCCACGGACACCGCGTTGGGGACCACTGCTCTAAACCTTACATGTAAAAAGCCTTGATCTTTACAGGTTCTACTATTCTTAAAGACCTTTTTCCAGTGGGTCACTATAAGAGGAAAACATTCAGCTTGACATTTTAGACACAAGGAGCTGACATTTAACAGACTAACTACTGATTAATCATGGAATATTCCTAGCTGACAATTATTGCTAAGAGGAAGGAGAAAAGCTTGAAAGGGAAAAAAGGATACTATATCATTGCCCTGTTTTTATAGGCCATAAGATCATAATTCACTATTGACCTAAAGGTCTGCAATGTATTATGGTAGTTGGTTAACTTTTAATTATACAGATAGGATAATAAGATAGTATTTTTAAAAAATGAGAGCTATGCATCTATGCAACAGTGAGGTACCAGGACTTATGTGGATAGGAAAACTAGAACAGACTTTTAAATCTGTAAATGTTCTTCCTCTGATTGGATACAGCCATTCTCAAATTAAATTGATACTTGCTTACAGTACTATTGACCAGACAAGCAACCAATGGAATTATGGAATCTTGGGATGCCAATCCAGAAAGGTTGAAGGTTTATGTTAACATAAACATAAGTGCTTTTATTGTAAGTAAAGCACTTACAATAAAATGTACTAACAAGCAGTGATCTTGCTGAGATATCTGTCTGGAATGAAAGAAGATTCAGGAAAGAAAGGACTTGCATGCAAGCTTAGTTAAAGTGAAAATTGTTATGCAGAAAACAAAATGGACAGTCCCCTATAAAAAAAAATATTTCACAAATGAGACACTAACAAAGAGACTAAACATCCATCAGAGAAACAACATTTAAAGGTAAGAAAGAATGTCTGTTGTCTGAGCAGTCAAGTCAGTCACTAGATAAGATCTATGTAGTATTTTATCTATACATAAAGGTTACATTATTCCTCCAGAACATAAAGTTTAATCTAAAGAACGATAAGTGTCCATCTGAAGTATTAATGGAAGATTATACGGAACCTTTTCTAGTCTGTGACACTAGTTTCCATATCTACCCACTTAAAATTAAATGTTGGGTTTGTTTTTGTTTGCTTTGTTTTTTTCAGCTTTTAGGAGTCAGGTTTTCAAGCTTTTCTCTGCAAAAGAATGAGGGTTAAAAACTTTATTTTTAATATGAGATTCTCACATAATCCAATAACTCTAGGAGGTGGCACTTTAAGAAAAATACCAAATATTGCAAGACTCATAATAAAAATCACAAGACTTGGCAATACCGTAATGTTGTTGATTGTCCTTTTCCTTACTGTCTTCAAAAGAGCCCCCAGTTTTATCCAGGGTCAGAAAGTTCCTGGAGGATCTTCGGACAAGGGGTTAATACAGGGCTGCCCAGAGGATTCAGGGGGCCTGGGGCAAAGCAATTTCAGGGGCCCCTTCCATAAAAAAAAGTTGCAATACAATAGAATACTATATTCTCGGGGGGGCCCCTGCGTGGCCCAGGGCCTGGGGCAAATTGCCCCACTTTCCCCACTCCCCCCCTCCTCTCGGCGGCCCTGGGTTAATAAGACTCAGGACTAGGAAAATGTTTAAGATCAGAGACATTGCTGTTTCTGGAAAGAACTACCTCAAGCCAGCTAATCATAAAGATATAGCGAAACTGCAACCCCCTCTGCTTCCAGAATGGACTGTGAGTTTGGTAAATATACTGCAGGCCAATGAGAAGCCAAAGAAGAGACAGAGCTACTTGAGATGCAAGTTCCTGAGACAGCATTGTAGGTTCCGAGGTAATCAGGACTTACAGATACACTTTTAAGGAAGGACTGACTTGGACAAATCTATCTTGAATCCATGGGCCATGAGGGAGCAGTCTCCTTCTGAACAAATTCTTCAATATCAAATTAATGCAGTAGGAATCTAAGACTTCCTTTTCTGAGAGCACTGATATCACTGTCTCTATAGCAAGGCATACTGGACTGTAACATTTTTTCTCTCTTTTCTAGGACAACGAGAGAGAGAGAGAGGGAGGCAGATAGGGTGACCAGACAGGATGGGGAGGTGGGGGGTAATAGGAGCTTATAAAAGAAAAAGAAAACAAAAATGGGGACTGTCCCTATAAAATCGGGACATCTGGTCACCCTAGAGGCAGAGGAGTAATAGGGAAGGCAAGAGGTAAATTTGGAAAATGTAATAAACTATGGTTGACAAAAGATCTTAGCCAGCTCATGTAGGTTGTATTGCAGGTGGCACTTGATGCTGAGTGCAATGAACTGGGTCAGTGGTAGTTAGAAAGATGCTTCTTACAGCACGCACAGGCCTAGCCACTAGTCACCCTGCCTCTGGTACAGAACACTTTTGCTTTGTGGGAATGATAACTACCTCACACTAGATTTAAGATATTGATAACTCCTTGGTGTGCAGAGTTCACTTTTCTCCTCTGTAGAATGCATGGAATTCCTCCTCTGGGTAGATTTGTAGTGTTTAATCAGGGAACTTCCACTGGGTATTGATAGGCCTCTTTTTCTGAAGTTTTATTAACCAATTTAATACATACAGAGAAAAGATTACCCATTTGTATCCACTATAAAGGCTTAAATCAGCATGGATGGTAAGTCTGGAGATAATGAAGGAAGTTGGGGGAAGAATCATGTCCCAAAGGGCACATCCCATTTTAGAGCTACTGCAGCGTATCTATTTAGTCCTGAACTCCATGGGTAGTTGAGGCTCCTTCTTGCAAAATGCCTTCAGTGCAATGGGTTTTGGAATATGTTTGGGTTATGTCTAACTAACGTAGAATAGGAGATGGTAGTTGCATCCTCTCACTTGCCTGAAGAAATGGGGAGAAAGCAATAGCAGTAATATATGCTCTCCAACACTGCCATGCGTCTCTTCTGCTTAAGGGCAATTGCCAGGAACTGTGTAATGGCAATGAAAGCTCTGCTAAGTCTCTTGCACATTTGAATTGATAAACACTGGTTATTCTATCTTCCTTTCAGGTATAACTTTTAAGCAGCACTTTGTTAAAAAATGATAGCGTTGGCAAAAAAAAGTTCTATCTTAAAAAGTTTTGAAATGAACGGAACCAATCGTTGAAAACAGAACTCCTTTGGATTCTAGTGTCTGTTTTTATTGGAGAACAGGAATTGAAGTCTATAATCAACTCTCTTTCTTTCCCAAGACTTTGGTGTAAATGGAATTCTGATAAAATCTGTTGACAATAGCAAAAATGGAGGGAGCTGCAAACATGCAGAATGGCAGAGTCAAACTGCCAAGTGACCTAGTCAGGTAACAGCAGGGATGTCCGTGAGCAACAAAAGAAGAAATAATAGAAACAAAATTTAAGTCCTTGTACCCAGAGAGGAAATAAACATCACTGATACAAAGCATGGGGATATGTGTAATTAGAGTTAGTATTTTTTTTAATCTGGTCCCATTAATACACTTACTTTAGGTAAGCAAATATTGCAGTCCCCAAATTTGAGAATTAATGATTCAGAGAAGGGGCCTAGGCCTATATGAGAGGATGGAGAGTTTAGTGGGAGTCTCTAGGGCTGACACAGGGATTAGCAGGTAATTAGTTTCTTGTGCTCTTGTAATATGTCAAGGCACCTACTACTTTTGGGCAGTTCACCTCCGTATATACACAGCGCACAGAGACAGAGATAATGGCCTAGACAAATAAAAAAGTAGAACTGTAAGGTAAGATTGAAAAGAATGAGGCCTAGCTTATGACAAGAAAGGAGATAAACAGAAACATAAAATATTTTAAATCAGTATGTAACTAGGAATGTCCAGATAGCAGAAATAGTGGACATGACAAAAACAGGAAAAAAAAAAACCAGTTAACACCAATGTTTCCCTGCAGGTGTGGAAGGATCAAATAGAAATAAATTTATAGCAAAAACCTTGACACAAGTCTTAAACATTAATTTGGACGAGACCTCCTGGATGGCAATTGAATATCAATATAGAGCGACACCTATGGAAGGAAAACAGAATGACAGAGAGAGATTACCAAGACTGGCTCATGATCAGATTCCTCTATGAGGGAAATAGCATGTTTCTGATATTTTTCCTGATATAAGCCTCATCACAGAGAACAGATTTAAAATCCTAGCAAAGATAAATAAAATATTGTATTCCAGAATGTAGAGGTAGAAGTTCTGTAATCTTCCAACATTAGATTTTAATATAAGGAGAAAACCTCTTTTGGGAGACTGGAAAACAGCAAATCTTAATTGTTGAATTAAAATAAAAACTGTAGCCCCATATAACAAATCCATTGCTATTGATAAGCACCAGACATAGGCATATTAATTCAGAAAACACAGCATTCCTAAAACCTTTACTACCCTCATCAGCTACATCATCTGGAGTTTTTAAAAAGTGTGGAGGTTGTAACTTATTAATATTACTATTTAACCTTGTATATTGCAGTAAATGACAGATTCAGTGGCTTCAATGTATTGCATATCCTACAAACATATATGAACAGTCCCCTGCCCCAAAGATCTTGCAATTCTAAAGAAAAAAATAAAATAACAGGTGGATGAACAGAGACAAGTAGGCAGTATGTTTCAAGGACAAATAAAAAAAACCTGAATAGGATGTTTTCACACAGATTGCCTGTGTGCAACAATTCTAAGCAGTAATCAGACCGTTATCTTCCCTAATCACAGTATCAGGGCTGGCAGTATTTTCCCTGAATGAACTATGTCTATTTAAGGAGGGTATTTGAAGGAGAATAGGTGTTGTCCTTACAGATTATGAACCTAGGAGTTTTTCTCGTTTGTGTAAGGGAACCAAAATGGAAGGAAAAGAGTCTTGGGGGAGAAGAGGAATATCATTGCAATCGAAGCTGGTCATTGTTAGAGTGAATGCAAGGTATTGTGAAAAAGGTAGTATGATAAAGGATCGTGCAGATATATGTAGGATTATGATAAGGAATTTGTGTTGGATGCAATTAATTCTCTCTTATTTCGCTCATTTCTTGGAAAACAGTAGAAGGATGATTAATAATTGAAATATACCCCGTAGATCATAAGAGCTATTGTGTAAGCCCATGTCATACCATGGACCATCCGTACACCTTCCCATCATATATCAATCCCTACCTCTTCGTGAGGTGCTCGCTGCTTTCTGGTGGCTTGGCCACTGGGGACCTTAATTCTCTACTCCTCACCCCCTCCCGCCTTGTCTGTCCCATGCTACTCTCACACCTTTCTTGATCCCATTCTTGGGGGATGACCCTCAGGAGGTGGTATTTTGTATACCCCTTCCTTGCTCCACTGTGTGCTGCTGTGCTCCCTTCTGCACACTTACACTTCCCATGCAGTGCCTAATGCAGTGCACCTGGTGCTGGCACCATCGTTCTGCTACCATTGATGGAGGACTGCTCATGCCCGCTGCCCACGAGCTGCAGGACTACTGGTGGTGCCCAGCCGGAGCAATGACTGGGATCCTGTGGGGCTCATTTGAGTCTGCAGAGCTCTCAGATACTACCAAGGTCTGGGACAAAGCTGCACCTGTTGTTGGCAGACACCACCCTGGCTCCATTGTGAAGGTGCAGCCTCACTCTCCAGCAGTGGAGTGAATTTTAATCTTTTACTCCATGCTGTGAGAGCTGTGAATGAGGGAAGGCACAAAGGACCAGGAAACAGGATGCTGCAAGCCGTACCAGTGGGATTGCATCTTCTGCAATTCCTCTTGATAGCATTTGGGGATCAATCACAGGTGGCTGCGTGGCTCCGCAAGGGTGTGGAAGGCAGCTGGAAGGGTGAGTTCCTCACACAAGTGCCAGGTACTCACCTTCCTTTGAACAGGGGGGTTCTCTTTTATGTTTCTGGAGGAGACTTGCACTGATTCAGTTGCCAAAGGGGACAAGGAGTACTTCCAGCAACTTCACCAAGCTTTCAGGTTGGGTAGCAACCCCAATTTTTCCCCACACCTATAGTCCAAGATACTGGGGGTTGCCAAGGTCATTAAGCAGGGACACCTTCTGCACCTCCAGGTCTGTGTGATGAGGGGCTGATTCACAAGCTGGTTAATATCTATGCCCTGATACTGGGCCCGGCAATGCAGCAGGCATGAATTCCTGGTCCTAGGTGGGGATTTAATCACTCACTACACGACCCAACCCGGGACCACAGGACCACCTGGGGAGACAGAAATGGACATTCTCAGGAAAACCACTGACTATCACTCTCTGGTGGAAATCTGGTGCAACCTCCACCTGGATGACTCCACCACCTTCGCTTATGTCCCAGGTGGAGGACGAACGCATTGGGTCATGTACCCCTCAGAGTTGGACCTCATTTATATTTTCCTGCTTTAACATCTAGCAGGAGCACTGACCATCCTCCAGCATTAGGCTA